>NC_056734.1:853956877-854033589 GCF_019279795.1 Protopterus annectens
CACCTTTTCCCACTGGTTCTTGGAATTCATAAATTCCAATGCCCTGGATCAATTAATCCATTTTCCCACCAGGGGCTGCAATATCCTAGACCTGGTCATTAACAACATGTGAGATAGATGGTCCACACCAGTGGTCACCCCCTCATTGGTCAGGTCTGACCATAAGCTAATCACCCTTGACATCCACATCCCACCCCCACCCCCCACTAAGGAAACCTCTGTAAAAAACTTATCCAAAGCCAACTTCATGCTACTCAAGTCAGAAGTGACAAACATCATGACACTCATGCAGATGGGTGCTGAAAGTTTGATTGCTGAATCCTGCACTAAGTAACTGTACAAGCACATCCACTCGTGCATGAATCTTGCCATCCCAAATAGAACCAAGTCGCTCTCCTCCAAGAAAAGGAAGCCAATCTGGTGGTCCCCTGCCATAAACAAATAATAGAACAGAAGGTAGAAACTGTTGCAGAAAAGAGGAAAATCCCAGGATGCAAAAAACTCCCTTACCAGCCTCATTAAGAAGCTGAGATCCCTCATAAAATCCTCCAAAGCAAGTTAAGAAAATAAAATTGCTAAAGATTCCAAAGACAACCACAAGGCATTTTGTCAAGAATCTAAATGGCAATGCTCAGATCTGCTCTAAGCTACAACAGAATGGCATTAAATATACTGATCCCAAGGATATTGCCAATATCCTGGCAGATCGATTTAGTGCCAACTTCACCCCCCTCTCACCCCCTAAAGGGCCCATCTCAATACCAAAAGTTTGCCAAAGTGCGGTAATCACGGCCACACAGGTAGAAACCGCACTCTCCAAACCTAAGAGCTAAGAATACAGCATCCATGGGACCAGATGACATCCCGGGCTGTGTACTACATGAACTACAAAATGAACTGGCACCTCACCTAAGTGTCATGTTTAATCATAGCCTCACCTCAGGCTTCGTGCCCACTGAGTGGCACACAGCTACAGTTATCCCACTCCACAAAGGGGGATCCACCTTGGATCCCAGTAACTACCATCCCATCAGTCTGATGAGCCTGATCTGTAAGGGCATGGAACGTATTATCATGGAACTTATAAACAAAGACATTGGCGACCTTCAGACATAGGACCTCACCAAGTTTGGGTTCGTGAAGGGCAATCGTGTCTCTTGAACTTGATTGACTTCTTTGAATCAGTCTCCAGAGCTGTGGGTGAGGTTAAGGATGACCAAGCAGCCTATCTGGACCTCATCAAGGCCTTTGACACCATCCCCCACTCTGGATTCATAGATAAACTTACTAAGCTGGGCATAAATCCCTACGTCACTCGTTGGGTTGCCAACTGGCTTACTGACAGAACCCAGACTGTAAAAGTAGCTGACACCAAATCCAGCTCCAGACAGATGACAAGTGGAGCACCTCAGGGCTCAGTCCTGAGACCGCTCTTGTTTAGCATCTACTTCTCTGAAGTACAGGCCAACACTAACGGACTCTGGATAACAAAGTTCGCAGATGACTGCAAACTGGGAGCCATTATTGAATCCCCAAATGATGTGGATATTCTGCAAAAGGGCCTTACAGAAACAGATGCTTGGTGCCAGAACCATGGCTCAAGCTTAATGCCAAGAAATGTATAGTTATCCCCTTTGGGAAAAAATATGTAACCACGAATTATCACATAGGTGGCAGTACACTAAACACTGAAAGTGTGATGAGAGACTTAGGGCCACAGGTGGAGAGTGGTCTCACCTTCAATAACCACATCACTACAACAGTCAGGAAATCCTTCTATGGGGCACACCTCATCACTAAGGGCTTTTCATATAGAAAAAAGGAAGACATTGTCCTACTGTACTCATCCCTCATTAGACCCATTTTAGAGTACAATGCCCCATTTGGTGTGTAACTTACAAGACATCTGCAACAGCTGGAAAGGCCACAGAAATACCTCACTAAAAGAATCACAGTCCTAAAGCAGATGCCCTATGTTGACCGTCTAAAAAAACTCCAGCTATACTCCGTGGCATATTGTCTACTCAGAGGTGATCTCTGCTTAACGTACAAGGCCATGTCAAACCCTGAGCTGTTGGACATGCTCCACTTAAAGAAATCCCAATCCCTCAGAGCCACATGCTCCAGGGATCAAACCTTGTCATCACAATGAACAAAACATGCTGGAGAGATAGGTTCCTGACCCAAAGACTCCCCACACTCTGGAATAGACTGCCCATGCATGTCAAACAGAGCATCTCCTTTGCCATCTTCAAAAGGAACCTTGACAATTGGATGGGAGATAGAAAATTCACTTTGGAGATCACGTCAGTCGCCCTGCTAGACATGGGTCCAGGAAAGTAAATATTGTGGGAAGAAATATCCTTGTAATTGTTATGGCTAGGCTTGTATAGGCCCTAAGACCAACAGCCTAGTACCAACCTATGAACCATTGAACATACATACTGAGATATTTATATATATGTATGTATAAATTTATATATATATATGTGTGTATATATATATATATATATATATATATATATATATATATATATATATATATATATATGTCATATGTGTGTATATTTTATATGTATATCTCTACATATATTGCGTATTAATGTTTCCACATATATATATATATATATATATATATATATATATATATATATATATGTATCTCCATACACATATACATTTATATCTATGTACAACACATGAGTAATGTTAACAAATCATTTTCCTACTGAGAGTTATTGCATATGTTTTTTCCCTCTATTTTTGTATATTGATGTATATCTTGAAATTGTTTAGTAGTTTGTAGTGGAGCTTTTCTCCCCGGGCCTCCACTGAAAATGCACATATATCCAGTTGGACTAGCCCGGTAAACAAATGTAAAATAAATAAATAAATAAATAAATACTGTTGAATGACTGTGCTGCATAATATGTTTGAAAAAACAGACATGTTTCCAGCTCAGATGGTTTAGTGGTAAATTGCTGTGGCTCTTGTGTGCAGGGTCCTGGGCTCAAGACTTGCAAGGGCTGACTATTCTGTTGCTGTGCAGAACAAGAGCTGTTGGATACAGAGTGATTAAATTACTTTTAAGCAGTTGTAAGCAGGTTTGCACGTGTTTGTGCAGCGGGTAAGCAATGCTAACTTCCAGTTAACTATACTGACAGACAGCCTTAAAAGTGTTTAATCTGTGTAGGTATCGCTTAGCACCCCGCAATCAAGTTTACTCCCGCTTACTACTGCTTACTCCCGCTTACCCCCATGCTAATTTCTTTAAAAAAAAAAGGAAAAAGGGGTGATAGGAATGTGATGAAAAAGGGGGCATGAAGAGGGAAAAACAATATGAAAGATAGCTAGGGGTGTGCAGGATGGGTGTAGGGAAGGTCCATAGCTGTCCATTTCTTCTACAGCAACAGCTGTGCATATTTACTGAATTTGGAGGTAAATTTGGACAGTCAAACCCTTGAGAGAGGGGTGAGGACCACAATAATGTGTTGTGAAGTCAATTAGACAAGATTAAATGTGTCCAGTGTACACATGTGAAATGGACAGCTATGTATGTGGCAAAATTATTTGGGGGGAACAGATTGCCCTTTTTTTTAAGGTGAGAGTGGGATGTTAGGGAAGGATACTAGGTATATTTGGGGAGGTATATTGGGTAGGAAGACAGACAAGGCAGACAATACAGCATACAGGGGCGGTATATGACACATGTGGGGGGTAAACAACTTGGACGGGGGGGTGTTTGGTAATCGGAAGCCCGCAAGCCCTGAAATGGATACAGTGGGACTGAGGTCCCCACCCATGGGCAGTCACCACTGCACCTTCACGGCCCCGAAGGTGGCTGCGCTGGGGGCTGAGCAGGAGAGGCAGGCTGACCCTCTAATTGCACCACACAGCCCTCAAGCTGGTGTAGCAGATCTTCCAGTTCCTTGCAGAGCTCGGACCTGGCTTTGGGTGACAGGATCCTGTCTTCACCCATGCCCAGGGATGGATGAGCCCCTCCCACTGAGGCGGTTCCACCCAAAAGTGGTGCAGGACCAGCGGATGAGTAGTTCCTGGGGTGGGCCCCAGATGTGCTGGGGCCCAGTGCCATGGCCAGATGAAGTGGAAGAAGCAGATCCACTGGGATTGGCCTTCCCAGATGTGCTATGGTGTTGCAGTTTTAGAACATACGTTGGTTAGTAATGGTAAACACATTCCAGGATTAGTTATAACAGCATGCATGAGTATTCCCATTAACCCAAAACAACAGATTTGGAACATTTGCATAACAAACAGAACACATGCATATATGGAACTCCGGTAGTAGTTTCTTAGTAGCAGGATGCACAAAGCTATAGTGCTTGTAAATGTACTTACAAAAAGAACAAAAAGGAAATGTACCTTTCCTATTATTAAAATTAACATTTGTTGTTCTTTGTAACCCGATCTTTGTTTTAAATTCTGTGCTCTCCTATAGCTAAAGCAAGGAGCTTAACAATATGAATTATTCTTTATCAAACCTTCTACACTAAGATATGGCAATGTCTTTCTATAACATCTTGAATTTTATAGTATAACAATTATACATGATTGTATCTCACCCGTTTCATATTTTAAACATAAAAATATCGCCCACAAACAGCTTGCACACTAAAACTCTTTTTCTGACTATATTAACAGCAGAAAAAATAAATTCCTCCTCCCACATTGCTTAAACAATGTTTGCATATGTATTTGCAACAGGGGTGCACATGGCTACCCCTTGTTTCCACCAATAATATTCTTGTTTATTTAGGAAGATATTATTCTCAAGCACCAGCTTCAATAAACTACATAAATGTCAATGTTAGTCATAGCTGTTTTCTTTCTATATCTATCTATCTATCTATAGACATACACACACACACACACACACACACACACACACACACACACACATATATATATATATATATATATATATATATATATATATATATATATATATATATATATATATTTTTTGTAATATAATCCACTGTCTCTTATGTAACTAATAGACTTCAAGAAAATACTTCTTAATTTTTAGTTCAGGTATTTTGAGAGGGGTTCTGTAAACTATCCTATTCCAGATACAATAGGTCTCATTGTGAGTTCTACCACAGATTTATGGATTTTTGGTAACCCATAATACATAGGTACATCTGGATAGGGTGTATGAGAAAATATCAATTCATCCATTCTTAGATATAATAGTTGCATTATAAGTTATTCTGTCCATAATGACTATCCCTCCTTCCTTGTCCACAATTTTTATTACAATATTTTCATTCTTAGTTAAATAAGCAAAGTACTTATTTCATCATATGGCAGATTATAAAAATGAATCTTATCTTCTTTCATATACAATTCATAAATATTTTTCTCACAAACTTCTTGAAATGCATTTAGTAAAACATTACTGTTTGGAACAAATTGCTTCATTTTCTAAGATTAGATTTAATATCTTCAGTCTGTGGAAAAAGGGATTTCAAATTTAGGGAATGTGCAAATAAATGTAACTTAGTCAATGAAATTTAAGACAGCAATTGTGTTATAAGGAAATGAAAGATTTAAAAAAAACTCCTGTAAAAGTAGCTAAGAAAGGTACTTTTCCTTGTCTTACTTGTGTCAATTTTAAATTTATTTTTAGTGACACTATTTTTTACATCCTGTTACACACAGAGAATTCAAAATTAATTGTTTTGCAACCTATACCATACAATATGTGGTTTATTTAGCAACCTGTTGGGTATGCAAATCATTTTATATAGGAAAGTATAGTAGAAGGCTTAAAGACATGGTCAGAACTTTGATCAGATATTAGATGAAAAATTCCTACTAACGCTCTTTATAAACAACAGTTACATGAAATTTTGATTATAAGTTTAAGTTTAGGGTTGTGCAAGTTATTTATCCAAATAAAAGAGGTGGTGATATCAATAATAGGTTAGAAATAGCAGAATATGAATGGATACTACATCTTAGTGTTGATAAATTACCAGGGCTAAATGCAGCTGTAAGCATTAAACCAGTACTAAAAAGGAAGCAAATGCAAGTGCAGTACCCCTTTTTTGTATACGTCTTTAAATGTTTCAATTGATTAATTGGCTGTGTCTGTTTTTGAGTATTTATGCAGATTTACTGTTCTTAGCATTTTGTGCCACACTGAAGAAGGGTTGGTTACCTGAAAGCTTTGTGGAATAAAATTAGTTTTTTCGGACTTTCACAGTGCGTTTTTTGTGGATTGCTTTGCTGTTGTATGGTGGACTGTGTTTACACATTCCCTTTCTTTTTTCTTTTGTGGTATTTAGTCAATGAAATCAAGTCACTATTAGTGCAGGTAATGAATGTTATCCCCTTTTTAAGTAGACATTGTTCAGCTTCTGTTTACCTATACAATGATAAATTATACACAATATTGTGAAATTCTACCTGTTTTGTTACGACAAACAACTGCATGTTATTGGGCCTGAGTTTTTGCTTTCTCCTGTTCTTTTTTTCTTTTCTGTTGTAGCCCCTGCAATTCTCTGCCATAATTGTAGATGGCATGTTTTAATAATGTGGGAAAATCTACAGGTTTCGAGGCAGAGACTACATTTTCATAGACTATAACTGCTTGCTCAATATTAGCAGCTATGCTGGAAGATACTTGTGAGTTACCTTTTTGCCTTCCAATTTACTCACATTGACAGTGTTGAATACATTCCTCAGGACATGGCTAGGAAAAAAAAACATTCCCATTCTTAAAGTCTGTTGTATCCCTTTGCAACTTTTTTTTTTTGCAGTCAAGCACTGTTCAAAAATCATTACATTATCCATTAACCTATATATTTCATGCACACTATTTTGATAGGGGGGTGGAGGAGCAGTCTACCCCATGTGGCACTTTTGGGATACTTTAATACTTTTAATAATCTAATGTTAATAGTTTAATTAAAACAAAAACTGATTTTTAAGGATGTTCTTGTTTAAGAACAGTCCTGTAGTCCAATTATGTCATGTCTGTGTGTGCATTCGATGTCATGTTCCTGTCAGCTTGTGCAATTTTAAATACAGTACAGCTTCCTGTCCACCCATGCATGTTTTGCTGCTAATGAGTGTTGGAATCGAAATCTTCTTCATCGATTAAGGATTTTCAGCACAGCATTTAATTCCCTGCTAACGAGTGTCAGAATTTAAGTGGAATTTTTACAGCATTCAGTGGGTGTGTACTTTACAGCACAGCATTTAATTCACTGCTAATGAGTATCAGAATTTAATTAAGTGGAATTTTTACAGCATTCAATGGGCCAACAGTGTGTGTGTGCATTCAGTGGGTCAGCTGTGTGTTAGTGTGTGTGTCCCTCTGTGTGTGTGTGTGCTCATGTGTGTGTGTGTATGTGCATGTGCATGTGTGCGTGTGTGTGTTTGTGTGTGTGTGTGTGTGTGTGTGTGTGTGTGTGTGTGTGTGTGTGTGTGTGTGTGTGTGTGTGTGTGTGTGTGTGTATTCAATGAGTCAGTTGTGTGTGTGTGTGTGTGTGTGTGTGTGTGTGTGTGTGTGTGTGTGTGTGTGTGTGTGTGTGTGTGTGTGTGTGTGTGGTGTGAGTGTAAAATGCCCCAGTTTGGTCTATTTTCTCAGGCTCAAACAAGAAACAGGAGCCTGAATTCTCTATCTATACTACCACTTGTAATTCATGGAGTTGAGTCCATAGCTCTCAACTCTCCCGGTTTTTACAGAATGTCTGGAATGTTTAGCTCATACTGTTAGTCTGTTCCTAGTTTTCTGGCAAATTAGTGAAAACTGAATTCATTAAATAATGATAGCCATTTAAGTTTCAGTCTTCCTATCTTTCATGAAATGCATTATAACACAAATCATTTTATTCTAGCAGCTTTCTAAGATTAAGCAAGCAATGTTTAAAATGTGTCCCTGGTTTTGGGCCTTTGCCCCCCCCCCCCCAATCAATTTTGGCTTTCCAGATTTCTTGTGTTGAAACTTGAGAGCTATAGTTGAGTGTCAGGTGGATTTTACAAGGAGCTGAGAGCTTCAGGGTAAGAGAAGGTTAGTACTGCTTATGGCAAGCCTGTTGGCATTGTTAGTAGCACAACATATAGTATATTTCCTTTTGATGCAGAAGGCTGTGGGTTATACTCCCACAGTATATAGATGGAATGCTGATACTGTACTGTGTTGTACTTTAAAGGGGATAGTCCTGTGAATGTCCTCCTTTGGAAGAGATACCTAGTAACAATGAATGTGTTATCAGTTTGCCATCCATTCCTTATTGGAATATTACTAGCTTATCATTTTTTAATGTAACATAGGTAATCTAATCTTCAAGTGCAACAGGCACTTTATTTGTAGATGAAACAATGACATATAAAGTTATTTGCTAGCAGCAACCTCTTCATTAATTACAGATCTCTTTAATGTGAAATTATTTAGATGACTTTTACTTCAGCAGAGATTGTGCATATTTACTGATATTGGTGGATTGTAATGACAGAAGTCTGAGTAGACTTTTATGATGGAAATTTTCTGAACTGGGCAATTTTATCATAATTGGTACATACATTTTGTTTCATTGATTACTGGAAAAGTGTTCAAAACAATAAATTTAAAACATGCTCTAACAAATGTGCTGCATTATACAAGGAATCTAATTTAATACAATCAGGAAAGTGAATCAAAGAACACATGCTATGTTTTCATGGCCCTATGATTTGAAAGCAGCCCAAAGGTAAACTTCATCCCTAACTGGCCAGATGCATTTTCTTTGAATGTGAGTTTCAGTGCTGTTTCAATGAATGTGAGTTTCAAAGGCAGAAACGTTTTAATGCTAAGTTTATTTTTATTGTGAGACTGTATTGTTTTGTTTAGCAGATGTCTATCAGTTTTTGTGCTATGAAATTTAAAATAAAAGTTTTAAATGAAATCCAAATAGTCATTGTAGAAGTAAAGCATAAAACAGTATGCACATTACAGTATTTATGGTAAATGGGGACAAATAGCCAAGTAATGGGACACTTGAATGGCTGCAGTGGGGGAGGGCTGTGTATAGGGGGGGCCCATTTGACCATGATTTTGTGAGGGGGAGGGTCGGCAAACTCAAAGACAGTCCCAGGCTGCACAAACTCTAGCTACACCACTGAGAAGTTGTCAAAGCATTTTGCACATTAACAAAGTTATGGAAAGTTTATAGCAATTCAAGTATCTTGATAGTTATACAGACATATGTATAACTGTCCAGTACAGTTAAGGACAGCTATAGAATATTACTGACATTGTTATGATACCAAAAAAAAAATCCATCTATTCCAATGTAAGCTGCATGGCATTAGTAATACATATTTTTCAGAAATTTGTCCAGAAACATTATAGACAACTACATATGTTTCCCGAATTCATTCACTTGACAAAATATACTTACTTCAAAGTTCTTTACTGTTTATAATATATATCATCAGCAATCTTTGTAGTAAGCTCATAGACAACTACAGATATCTCTATAAGACATGTACTAATAAAATATGCCTGCCTGCACTTACAGATTCTGATGGAATCCATAAAATGTCTAATAAAAAATTAATACAAGTGAAGGGCAAGCATGGCCACATCACCACAGCTAACATTTGCTACAAACGGTTTGGGACTTGCGACAAGTAATGCACAAACCCACAGAAGGTGGGAGATAGAAAAGAAGATGAGGGGTAAGGGTGAAGAAGAGGGACACCCAAGAGGGATGTTGGAAACAGAACATCAGAGGGAAAGTCAGAGGAGCATGGGTATTTTTTATTTTTTATTTTTTTTTTGTGGGAAAAGGACACATTTTTTTTAAACAGGGACAGAGGAGAAGGACATCACAGAATATATACCAATAGAACAAATATCACAACACAAAACAGACAAAGGTTAAAAAATCAGTAAGTACAGGTAATTTACACAGAAGGCACACTGCTCAACATGGGCAATAGAAAGTTGTCAAATAGGGTGGGGATGCACAGTATCCATGGTGGGATGCAGTGAAACATATCTAGCTATGTACTATTACATCACGATATGTTGCAAACTGTATAGCAGTCATACCTGCATGTGTATGACCAATGGTAAATGTGTATTGGAGGCTAATAAATAAGGATCACAGTACACACTGGAGTACAGGTACAAGCCAAGCAATATCACAGGTAAGCAAATCCAGGAATAACAGTGCTAGATAACTCCAAGAGAGGACAGAACTAAACCTACAACCATGCATGTGAAAAGCAAACAACTAAGTACAGTGCTAATGCAAAATACTGAATAAATGCAACAAAATGTCTGTTACATACACAAGTAGATGTACACAACCCAAACAAATGTGTAATGGAATTCATATATGTTGCACATATATATCATGTTAAAGGCAACACACATGTGTAGATGTATATGTATGACTGCCTTACAGCTTAATAAATATAGCAGGTTGTGCACAAGGATGTAAACAATGTACACTGGTTAAAACACAAGTATAATGAGAACAAGGATGTATTGCAAACACTAGCCAATGACTTGTACGTGGATGTCCTACATTGTAAAATACCCATACATTCAGCACATGTTCACTGTGTTAGACTAATACATGGCAATGGTCAATAATTGCAACAAAGGCAAACATATCTTCAAAATATAATGGGGAAATATGTAGGCAGAAGGGAGGTGGACAACCTGAGCCCACACCAGGGATAAGCAGGACAAGGACCATAGAGGGTACATAAATGCCGGCTTAACTGCACAACACCCCCCACACACACACTACGGACCAATAGGAACCTCCTGCCAGAGACCTAAAAAGACCAGAAAAGGACGTAGCTCCCAATTTAAGAAACTAGCAAGGTTACTATCCTACTTTTTATCTGTAAGCACACTTACTGGGTTGGCCATTGAAAGAGTTTTATTTTATCTAATCAATAGCATAGTAGTTCTCATAGCTGTGTGCCCCTTCCACCCCCCCTACCAGCCATACTGCTGAAATCACTTAGAATCTCATCACAGATCTATCCTGCTTAATACGGTCTTCCCTGACCCCCCCCCCCCTTTGTACAGTACCACATGAACTGATTCTCACTCAGTTTTACTGTACAGATAGGCTTTACCAATAACAGTTACTAAACGTACCTCTGGGGTACTCCTAACTTTCCTATAGTCTCCTGCCCAACACACTGATTGTTTCTTTTACAGCCACTTACCTGCACTGCTGGTAACAACCTCAAGCAATTCTGGTCCTCCATAAACTCCATTCTCCATCCAGGTAAAGTTGGCACTCATCAACCTAACAGCCCCCCCTCCTCTGAAAGTATCGCCTCCTCATTCAATAAACACTTCACGGAAACCATTCTATCTCTATCTAAACAACATAACCTTCTCCCCACCCTCCCCACATCAACTCCTAATAATCTGCCCAATACCTTTTCATTTACTCCAGTTCCTACCTCCAACATAAAAAAATTCTATCAAAACTGAAACCACTTAAACTAGCTGCTGACAATCTCCCCTTTGAATACCTAAAAATAGCAGCCAACACCCTAGCCTACCCAGTCTCTATCCTGATTAACTGGTCCCTATCAGAATGCTATGTCCCTACACTGTGGAAATTATCCCACGTCATTCCCTTCCATAAAGGTGGTCCCTCCACCGAATTCTCCAACTACCGTCCCATAGCTAACCTCTCCCCACTTTCCAAGATACTTGAGAGATGCATTCATTCTCAAGTCCTAGATTATCTCCTAACTAACAACCTGCTCTCCAGCACACAATATGGTCTCAGACCATTCCATATCACTACTACCGCCTTACCCTCTTTCACTAACACTATCCTTCAGCATAAAAACAGTGGCTTATACTCCTCTGCAACTTTAGCATTTGACATGGTCTCACACAAACAACTTATCTCTGTTCTCACTAATCTATCCTTTTCCCAATCAGCTACTGACTGGTTTCACAGCTACCTAACAGGCCGCCTACAATCCATTGTTTGGCATAATGACATATCTCCACAACTCACTGTCGCACTCGGTGTCCCCTAAGGATCCATCCTAGGACCCCTACTTTTCTCACTCGTCACCAATAATCTATTCACTGCCACCAAACAGGCCTCTCTCATACTGTATGCAGATGACTCCACCATCATCTGCTCAGCCCAATCCTACCTGAACTGCAAAAGATCACTTAGAAAGCCTTTACCTCTGTAGAGACTTGGCTAACTAATGTTCAGTTAATACTCAGTCCAAACAAGACTAAACTCATCTTCCAGCCCTCAAAATCTAACCTAACCAATCCCCACTATAATATTACAGCCAAAAACACCATCATCTCCCCAACAGAACATACCAAACTACTAGGTGTTGAAACTGATAACTGTCTCAAATTTGACATTCACATTTCTCTGACCATATAAAAATTCACAATAAACTAGGGGCTTTGTACAGAAATAAGCAATTCCTCATTAAAACAGCCAGAATCTCAGTTGCCAATTCCCACCTTATCTCCACCTTATTCTACGCCTCTCCTATATTTATCAAACTAAGACAAATCGACCTAAATAAGCTCAAGTCTTGTTTCAACAAAATCTCCAAGTTAGCCACTGGGGCTACCTATCACAGTCACTACTGTATATCACTTACTGAACTTGACTGGCTTGAACTCACTTAACTCCTTCACCTAAACCAACTCTCCCTTGCTCACAAGTTAGTGAACCATACCTTTAAAGTCCCATCTCTCCAAAATCTACTCCAGTCTTACTGTACCACCAGATCACTACACCCCCCCCCCCAGCCACTTAGACACCCTGCATATCTCATTCTTATCTTTCATCTGCTGGCACTAGCAGTCATGTTTATTTCTTAGCTTCCTTAAGACCTCACTTCATCTCAGTCACCTAAGGCATCTGCCCATCATATATTCCATCTATAGTACCTACACTGTATACTGTCTCACTCCTTAATCTTCCTGTACTATTTCCTCCTAGTCTCTGCACCTGCTTCCTCCATCTCACCAAACACGGCTTTATATCGGGGTCAGTCTACAGCCATAACTTATGTCCAGTTAAGCTTTATAACTACATCATCACTGTCACTGATACTATTATACTAATGTTTCACTATGTGCCATCACAAATGTAACCAAGAATGTTTACTCCATGTATATCCACTGTCCTTCATGTAACTATGTTACTCATATTTTATGTCTGTGGCTTTTGCTGGCATTGTTTACTTGCATTTATATAAATTTTATTAACTTTTTATTATTAATTCTGTACTTAATGTATTCTTTGTGTAGAACCTTTCGCCCTTGGACTCCGCTGAAAAAGGACCCATGTCTAGTCAGATTTACCCGGTAAACAAATGTAAATAAATCAATAAAAAGGTAAGCTGACATACTGCAAATGCATGTGTACAGCACACAGGATGCTGTAGAAGCCAAACCAAAATACATTTAGCCAAATGGAAAATGTGTGTCAATGGACAGAATGATTGTTGATATCTGCAGATCTGGTCATGTGTAAAACACACATACACAGTAATGTGCAATCATGTAAATTCAAAATGCATAGGTAAGCAAGGTAAGAATTTCAAGCACATACATATATGCTGTCATGCAAATGTTGAATAAACAAACATAGAATTATGTCACCCACCCTGCTCATTACTGTGCAGAGGACACTTCTGTGAGCATCATTAGCAGTAAGCCAGTGAATGCTCACATATCAAAGGTACAACTGTGTGTCAGTACTGATCTGACTATGTGCAGACCTATGCATAATCAGTTAATGTGGTCAGCTATTTGTGGAAGGTGTGAGCTTATGTGAATAAGTAATGGTTGTAGAAATTAAAGATACAGCAAATACGGCATAATGTACTGTTGAAGAATAAATTATCTGTAAGATTGTGTACAGATTAATGCTACAATGCTGTTTACTGCAGTCATAGAAGGACTGTACATAGATATTATATACCTGTATATGATCCCACATGGCATCAATATTGCCAACCCATGTAAACAGCACCACATCATGACAGGGGGACATCATGATAACTGTCATACAAAACACATGGGGAATGACATGCCCTTCTGTTGCACATACATGATATAGCAATACACAGCTCCAAGCCAAATCACAGTGTTAGTGATGGGTGTGAACAACATATGTTGTCTGTCACTTGTTGTAGTAAAATACATGTTTACAAGTGACAACTTGCAGTACTAGCTGCAGGTTAACTGCCACAATGCACTGACAGCTGAATGTGGGAGAAAAATGTAATGTGCTAATGTGTGGCATGCGCACATTAAAACAGAAGTAAATGTCACACAACATGAACACATAAGCATGACAGCTACATTGTACTCATGCACAAGAGTGCATATGTAATCCAATCAATTATATGTCAGTTAGCATGTTGGCAGCATAACACAAGTGGAGCATGCAGAGCACAGAGACAATACTTATGGACCAGAGGGACCAGGCTGATGGGGCTGAGACCCACAAATGACCTTGTGAGCTATCTCCCTGAATGAATTGCACATAGCCTGTGACATATATTGGAAGAATATCCCAATCATGTCTCTCATCTGTGTTTAGAACACATCAGTCACAGCCAACTGGATCTCCTCCAAATGAACATTTGTATTCCGGTCCTGGAGTCATCTCCTCCAGGCTGCATGCATGATGGTTCAGGCAGGAGTGGGTCCAGCTTCCTCATCATCATCATTGTCATTATCATCATCACCGTCATCATCTGAAGACTCTGGCAGTGGCCTGGCATGAGCTCATCTTCACTGTCTGATAAGAAAATGTCCATGGGTTTCATGCTCTGTCCAGATTAATTGCAAAACACAACAGATAAGAAAAGAAAAGCAAATGTCTATCATGCAGAACATTCCCATGAAGATCCATAGCAGAACTTAATATGAAAATGATGAAAATTTACAGAGTGACTGACACATGTCCATTATGGACAGAAGTATCTTATACATGCCTGCCCCTCAATACCCTGTTCATAAACATGACATCTTTATTCTTTTGTGAAAACTTGTATAGGCTTAGAGATACCCACATAGGTCACTGGTGTTGTAAAAATTATGAATGCTCAAATCTAGAGATTGTACTATCAGCATGTAATGATTTATATCAACAGCCACTGAGTCTTGTCTTTCAGCTTTTCCTGGTTAGAGGTCACCACAGCGGAAATCTGGTTTGCTAATAACTGGCAGTGGATTTTTACAGTGCCAAGGTGCCAGCCTGATGCCCAACCTTCAAAGAAGGCACACCCATTCACACATGCACCTACCTTCATGTCTTTTAAATGTCACTTGACTATGGGGTTAACATGCAGATGCCACACAGAAGGCGCTCCAGCTGAGAATTGAACCAGAGAACCTTTTGCTGTAAGGCGACAATGCTAAATGCTGCACCACCGCGAACAGCCACCAAGTGTCATTGTTAAAATGAGGAGAAAATGATACGAGAATATTGTGGACAACAGGCAAGCCATATGAAAAACATCTGAGTGAGGCAGCATGATACTTGGCTGACTGCACATCAATATAATGAATACAACAGTAAAAAATATGTATATGTTAAATCACCACAGCCTATTATATGTGTGCAACTGTATGCATTAGCTACCTTAAAATTAGTACCAGTCAATAGCCTGCAAAATGCAAATGTCCTGCTGATGTTTGCTGATTATGAACTGCTGCAAAGAAATGTCTATCTGCACAAGTGTCAATAAACCTAGGCTATATCTATGTTTTAACAAAAGCACCCAAGGTATTGTAGGCAGATGCAATACCAATGTTGAAATGCAAGGTGTGCTGATTATGAGCTGCTGTAAAGAAATGTCTATCTACACAAGTGTCAGCACACTTAGGCTGTAACTGTGTTTTAACAAAAACACCCAAGATATTGTAAGCAGATGCAATACCAATACTGAACTGAAGGATTTGCCACACAGTCTGCAAAAACCAGTACAAAAACTGACACAGCAGACACACATTCAGCCTGTGAATAGGCAAGCCATGCACAACAGTAAAGTCAATGGAAAACACAACCGCACAAACAAGCAAGCCAAACCACACATTACAAGCAGCAACCAAAATACTAACACTTGCATGCAAGGTACCCCCCTTTTACAATATGTGTGACAGATAAACCAACCTACCTGTTATTTAGGTTGTGGAGTACTTGTTCAATAAGTGCATGCTGAAACAATGGCTTAATGCTAATGGTAGTTCAACATTTTTGGATTTCAATTGCAGTTGTAAGCACAGTTATACTGTAGTTTGATAATTTTACTTACCTTATTGATGCATGATGGGTATTTCTACATTCTAATCAATATACATGTTATTGTGAAAAATGCAGGCCTATAAAAAGGATCAGATGAAGTCCATTTCATAAAACAGAAAATGTAATCAACAGACCTCTCTCAATCCACTACTACTCAAACATGTGCATCCACCTGATGCACAGATTCTGATTCCTGGTCCGATCTTCATCACCTGAAAATAGAGACACCATGAATGATGTATTCCTCAAATGACAGGGATATACATTGCTCAGAACAGTTTCTGGACAATTTATTCCTGAAGAATGTTAAATAATCACCATATATGTTTTTCAGTGTTACATACAGGATTTAACATTTTTGAATACAGACTGGAGGAAATGAGAATTAAACCTGCAACTACAATGCACATCTAACCTTCTAACCTTTAGGACTATCTGCCTAGCTAATCCATTTTGACCAAAAATGCAGATTTTGAATACAGTGAAAAGATTTTGATTTATGACATGATCCAGATGGGGGCTGGTCTACTAATATGGATCCTGGCTTAGGATTTCAAAGTATGAACAAATACTGGTTATGAAGGTAAAGATTTTGAAAAACTTTTATGTCAGCACTGTATTCAGAAACATTAACCGTAATGGAAATCATTCATTCCTCAGACAGTGGGACAGTGTCATTTATCATAGAGCTACTGTGAACAGAACCATTCAAGCTACTGTACATAAGGGACCCGAAAGGTATGTGTGAGGACCATGATATTCCTTGGCAACGTGCACATCACTAAGCAAATACATACATCTTCCCTGTTTTGCATTTCAACTGTAAGTCTGCCCATCCCACTCTCTCAAAAGATGAGGATGGTGGTGTTATTGAACTGAGAATAATATTTAATGATAAAACAAAACATGACAGCACTTTTACAAGGTATACAATATTAACAAAAGCATTGGTCAGACATATAACAATCTGCAGCAAGCTTTACTGACTGTGTTGTTAAAAAGATGATATTAATGGTACATTATGGATTACAAATATGTGCATAGGAATTCCAATGAATAACCAAGTTATTCACAACCATGCTCAAAATATACGATAATATCAATAAGTAGAATATGCTTTTCTAAAAAAAAAATGCTATGGAGGAATTAAACCAAGATAACAATTTCAGATATGTTTCCCGTATGTTGACTGGAACCCAGAGCATGCTGGCTGGTTTCCTTATAAGCCAAGCTAACAGCCAGCATATGTTCTTGTTAAACAAACAGGTACTGCTTTACTAGTCCTGTTAGGAAGCTGACATTAGTAGAGTGTTACAGATTACGGACATATTTGTAAGAAATTGATGATTAACTCAGTTATTCTTAAGCATGCATGACATAAACATTAGTATCAGTTATTGGAATATGCTTCTTCAAAGAAATGCTATGGGTGTAGAAAAAGCAAGATAACTATTTCAGATATGTTTCCCTTATGTGGATTGGAACCCACAGTATGCCAAAATGTAGGTATGGTTTCCTTACATGCCAGGCTAATAGGAAGAAGGAATTTCATTTTAACAAACAGGTACAGCATGTCTATCCAAATTCCTGCAGAAAATGTATGAATACGGAAACTGTCAACCTTTATTAGACATTTTATTGTAAAGAAACAACAGCTATCAATACATAACTGATAACATACATGTCAGCAGTTGGACACATTCCTTTTTGGCTTAAATAAACACGATTGTTTACTTTATTATAAGAAATGAATTAAAGACGTTATGCATGAGTTTTTATTCTGATGTAAATTGGTGCAGTTGGCGATACTCTGGTACTATAACAGAAAATTACGAAGTATGCAGTCATCCACAGCCTAGGCACTATAGGTATCAGTGATTCACAAGGACAATGGCTGTGTGAAATTATGCCATTATATGTTATAAAAACATACGTTCAACTACAAAGTTTATAATTAGGTATATTATAAACATTATTAAGTAAGTTAACAGCATGGGAATCAAATACACACTAAATTAACCCCATGAGCTAATTGTCACAGCAGGTAGTTAATAGTTATAAAAAGCATCTATCTGATATATATGGGACAGAGACATATCTATAAACTCTGTAGGAATGCTCAGGTATATGTAGGATAGTCACACTTACTGTAGGGATCCATGGGTTACTTACATACCTCAACAACCCTCCATTGAAGATCTGCTATGTCACTCTGATGTAGATTATCAAAGCTGGGGTAACCGTGGACTCCAGTGCGGTAGATCCCTGTCCATTTTTCGTGCTCCCTCGCAATCTGGTTCTTTATGTCTATCATGGTGAAGTTCCTTGGCCTAGCTCTCATCTGATGATCCATTGCTAGATATCCACTAAAGCATGTATTATTTACTACAAGTTCACATATTTTATTATATTGTGTATGGTCAACATCTGGGCGTGGTCTAGGTGGGTGTATGAACATATCTCAGCCTCCTCAAAGTAGCCATTATGATCCTCCAATTGAAAGTGCCTGAAAAATGAAAAAAACAAAGAAATGCTTACTGAGGTCTCAGTCAGTTTGCAGTTAGCAATGGCCTGATCAGTAAATGTATTAAAATCAATATTTGAAAGTGGTGCTGATGTCATGTTAATAA
This sequence comes from Protopterus annectens, assembly GCF_019279795.1. Lineage (NCBI taxonomy): Eukaryota > Metazoa > Chordata > Ceratodontiformes > Protopteridae > Protopterus > Protopterus annectens. Next base: position 853,975,815 of record NC_056734.1, read on the forward strand.
GATCAGTGGCAGGTAATGGGCATGTGCCACACATAGTACCATTTATTGATAGCTATTGAGTGTTTACACATTACACCTGGGTGTTATTTTGCATGTAGCCTGTTTACCCAGAGGTAGACAAATGGGATTCCAAAAGCTTGAATTTTAATAAACCTTATTAATTATGTATGGTACAAATGCTATTTAAAGGTAGGTGCACATTGTGTGCAGTTTGTTTCTGTGATTCAGCGTGAGATGTACATTGACACTTGGTAGCATTTCTGTTTTGGTGATTATTACATCTGTTAAAGTAAGTCATTTACAAAGGTACCTCTATACATTAGATTTTACTAAAAATATGATTTTTAACATAAGCTGTTGTAAGTTACTGGACTGATGTTTGATTGACATTTATGCATACAGGTGCTGCTATTTTAATTAATTGATTTCAGTCCCATATGCAATTGTATAGACAGATTTAACATTGCAAATGTAGACAGTATATAAATTAGATTTACGGATCATCCTCAATTCTTACTGGTAATTCCTTGTACTCTTTGGAATAACTAGGAAAACCTATGGATTCCAGTACTATCCATATGTACTATGCTGTGCTGATATTATGGATATTTCATAATTCAGGTTTCCTAACAATAAAAAATGTTTAAAACATGTGCTGTTGCTGTTACGGATATTTCTTCAGTGATGGTTAACAAAAGGTGTTCTCACTACTGACTCAATATACAAAGGACCCAATCTACCTGTGGCCTGCCTACAGATCCTGAGGTTTATCAACACTTTCTGTATGTTGTTCATTTTTTAGTTTATGTAGCATTTTAATGTGTAATGCATGCAGACTGCTGTGGCGTCATGCTGCTCTCTTCGAATCTTCATTCAACATATATGTAGTGTGAGGGGTTCCAATCCCCACACAAACTATAAAGATATGACAACTTATGCTGATTTTACAACTGTTATGTATGAAGGCATTGCTGTTACTTTTTATATGTCATGTTAGTGTTTGTCTCAGACAGTGTTGTACAGACCATTGCATTGCACAGGAATGCATAAGGCTTATTTTGACATATGCTGCCCACATAATTAGCTGCATAAATGGCCTCATATGGGAATATGATCATATGCATATCAGTCTTTCAGATAGCCAAGAATCCTGGGGATGACAACTTCTACCCCCAGGAAAATGAAATCATCATTGATGCTCTCCGGCATCATGGACAGAGACTCCTTGACCATTCTGGTGATACAGTTCAAAGATAAGAAATCTGAACTGACCTCAACCAACATGATAAATGCAGTTGGAGGTCACAACCAACCAGTGATGTCTGTAGATGACTCTGCTCAGACTCGATCCTTCATGTTGCTAACAGATTAAGACATTACAAGAGATCAAGGGATGCCACCAGTAGTGGACTACCACTGATCCCCCATGACATCACAATATTTCTGGCTTCACTGCACAAAGCAAGAGGAGAGCAACACATACCCAGGAGTGGGATTGAAGCTGGATTTCCAGGCCGAACATTTATGTCTTTTTTCCATAACATGGCTGTGTATATAGACAATCACTGCATATTGCTGTAACATGAATATTCATGTATTGTTATTTTTGATTTACAGCAGCAGATATGAGCCATGCACACAGATGTACACAGGGTGAGGATAATGAAAGTAACTCTAATGACATGTATTCATTCAACTAAAGCACAGACAGAGCAGTCCAACTGCTGTATGTAATGCTATTTGCATTAATGTTTGCATTAATATTCACAGGTCCAGCTACTTCAGTACAAAACCAAGGAGTGGCAAGTGAGTGGCTCCATACTGTTACTGTGGCCACTACCTGTTATTGCCTCAGCCTCATTTCATGGTACTGCTGTTTACTCTCATATTGTTATTTCCTTAACATTGTATAAAACAGGTACATGTGCATCCAGTGGGGTTCCAAGTTGTGCAGGTTCAAGTTTAGACAGACCAGGTATTTTACAGCAAAATTTTCATAGCTTGCATCTTTTTATAGCACACATGTAATACATGACATTTATGTCAACATTTTTCAACACAGGCCTATCTGGTGTACAAGTGCAATGTCCATCATGTGAGTATCTGTAGCCCCTGGTTACTGTGTTATATATGTAATGCTGCCAGTATTGCCTGCCTTAACTATGCAACTTCAGGATTCACAGTACAACTTACAACCTCTCCACAGAAGAAAACAGTCAGTGGTAGCTATTAACTATGCTTCATAACTGCACTTGCTGTTAGTCCTGTTGTTGTCCTCCATTAATGCCGTGTCCTACTTCCTATTCCCAGGCCACTCTACATCAACCTTATCAAGTGCACATACAAGTGGTATATGAATGTCAAACATTCTGTATGTTTTAACTGTGTTCACATGGTTAATGGTGGTAATGATGTGATCACTAATGCTGTTTTTTCGCTACAGCTTTTTAAATTCATCCATCTTCACCATCTTCCCATGAGGAGTTGTCAGGTGTGTGTTTTATTTGTATTTCTCATATATGTCATGTATGCTGCTTTGTAACCTAATTCTAAACTCCATATACGTAGAGTCTGTGAAATATTCATACAGTATATCTCATGTAAAGTGATTATTTGTAACATTGCAGTGAGATATATGTGTTGTATGTCTTTGATACAATTCATCATGTGATGTAAGCATATTGTCCTGATGTGTCAGCTATCTGCATTGTGCATCAGCCCATCCAGAGATCATAATGTGGTTTCAGATGTGTCTCAGCATGGTATTATGGCCCCTGGCACACAGGACCTTGTCATTTTGAGAGAGACTGTCCATGATGTTGACAGCAATGTTGCTGCAGCTGTAGCCTCAGAAGTGTTGGGGAAACTTGTCTAGTCATTTGGAGGATGATGTGACATAGGATCTTGAACAGAGTGAGGCCATTGAATGACAGGCCCTGTTTCAGAATGCTGCTGCTGCTCCTGATTGCAGTTCATCACAACAACCTGAAACTGGGCATCATGGTAGACCTAGGCATGCAAGAAAAAAAGAAAGGTTACAGGCAACAGCAAGGAAAGCTTCCACGAACAGACCTTTAATCTTCAAACAAATAATATAAGCATTTTCGTTTTGGTTCAGTGACCAAAACTTCATTAGACAATTAAAAATTACACACCTACCACATTAAATAGTATAAAACAGGTCACATGATCAGTTACACAATTTCAAATGCCCCTTTCAATTCATACTCAAAGTAAAAGTACCATGCTTGCATATAAAAAGTATATCACAAAAATATCAAAAATGTCAAAAAATACTTCTACTATATAAAACTAATAAACAAATATATATATATATATATATATATATATATATATATATATATATATATATATATATGAATAAGTAACAAAAATTATATATACTTTAAGGGTATTAACACCAGTAAACATAAAAAAAATATAACAGCATAACTACCTTTGTAGGCTTCTTAACTTTAAGATGCATGCTAAAGAGCATGCATCATTCAAGCCTGGCTGACAATAGGCATTCAGTCTTATTTGCCACATCAACTCCTGAAGTTCTAATTTTAAAGAAATAGGTCCCCCTCGAGGGTCCTCTTCCACTTGGTCAATAATCCGAAAAGTAAAAGTGTGGTCAGGGTATTCTTGAACATATTTTGCTAATGCATTGTTTATTTTAAGTTTCCTAATTCTGTAAATGTGCTTGTATACCCTTTCCTTAAACTTTCGTTCAGTTTTCCCGACATAAAACATGGATGTGATTTACATGTAGCCAAATAGGCCACGCTTTTAGAGCAACAATTAAATCTTTTCCTGTATGTAAAACACTTCCCATGAATCTTAAATATTGCCCCACCTCCATAAATCTGCAATAAGGGCAATTTTCGCATTTATACATGCCTGCTGTTCTCACTGATATAGCCCTAGGTTTCTCAAGTAGACTTTTCAAATTAGGTCCCCTCCTAAATATAATCCTTGGTTTAAGCTCAACTATATGTTTCAGTTCATCATCAGAAATTATTAGGTTCCAGTTCTTGTTAAGACTTTGCCTAATAATTCCGGCAAATGAACTAAATGCTGTAATAAATCTCAGGTTGTACTTAGTTTCATTTGCAATTCCAGAGTTAATCTTAACAAATTTGTTAGATCCATTCAAACTAGTCCCCTGCACTAAGATAGGGCAAAAGGTCCTATTTGCCCACTTCCATTTAACTTCACTTACTAATTCCTCCACTAATTTAGGGGGATACCCTTATTTTAAAAACATATCACTCAAATTTTGGAGTTCTTTAAAGAATTCAATATTCTCAAACACCATGCGGGCCACCCTCACCAGTTGACCCTTCACCACAGATCTCTTCTGTTGTAGCAGATGGTTACTAGAAAAGTGGAGAAAGGAATTAGAATAACTTGCATGCCTATGAATCCTAGCTTTGAACATTTGTTTAGCACTGTCTTTATATAGTTCTACGTCCAAATATGCTATACTCTCTAAGTCAATATTATATGTAAAAACTAAGAAATGGGTGGAACTGTTCAAGTAATCCACAAAGGTTGAAATGTGATCAACATCATCCCAAAAGATGATAAAGTTGTCATCCAAGTAATGGGTATAGTAGTAAATGTTTTCCTTAAATACGTTGTTATTAACCACATATTGTTGCTCCCAATGAGCCATAACCAAATTTGCAAAGCTCGCACCACAGGGCAAGCCCAGAGCTACACCCGTTCTTTTGCAAATAATATTCCCCTTCGAACATAAAATAATTATTATTCAACAGGATATCTAATAGTTCTTGTATTAATTGCATCTCCCTTATTGCTTTTCATTTATCCCTCATTATATTACCACTCATTCAATACCAATATCTGAAGGGATGACCGTATATAGGTCTTTTACATCAATCATGAGGAATGTTACATCGTCTTTAAATTCCAAATTATTAATATTACTTGAAAAAGACCAAGAACCCTTATAGATATGGTCAACCTGTTCAACATATTTCTTTTAAAACCATATCTAGATACTTGGCTATAGGGTATGTGATGGAATTTCTCCCATCCACTATTGGACGTAAGGGTGTGTTCTCCAGGTCTTTATGCACCCTTGGTAATCCGAAAATAACTGGTGTTTTAGGAGCTAACATAGAGAAGTTCTATAACTCAAGGGTGATTCTAGCTTCAATAAATAAATCGTTCAAAAACACTTTAATTTTCTGATAAGCTCTATTCAATTCATTAAGAGATGCATGTGTATAGTTATTTGTGTCAAGCAAATTAATCATAGGTTCATAGGTTCATAGGTTCATAGGTTCATACTAGGCTATCTGCCCTAGGGCAATTATAAGCCTAGCCTGATTCTGTATGGCTTACGCCACCCCTTGATTTGAGTATACTGTGCCCTTTTTAAGGTTTAGTTTACTGTGCCTCTGTCTAATAGTGACACGGGAGTAATCCCTGGGACAAACCTACGATCCCCCATCCACTTATCGAGATTCCTCTTGAAGAGATTCAGTGAGGTGCTCTGCCTCACATGAACTGGAATTCTATTCCAGAGCGAAGGAAGCCTCTGGGTTATGAACCTGTCCCTCCAGCAAGTTCTATTTATTTCTGTGCTGAGGTTCAAGTCCCTCGAGCGTGTGGCTCTAAGGGATTTAGATTTACTGAGGTGGAGCATGTCTATTAATTCTGGATATGACATAGCTTTGTATGTCAGGCATAGATTGCCTCGAAGTAAGCAGTATGCAACTGAGTAGAGCTGGAGTTTTTTAACCGAGCAGCATATGGCATCTGTTTGAGACCCTTGATCCTCTTGGTGAGATACTTTTGGGGTCTTTCTAATTGCTGCAGGTGTTGGGTAAGGTACATCCCAAAAGAGGCATTGTATTCTATGATGGGCCTGATGAGGGATGAATAAAGGGGCACGATTACCTCTCTTGATCTAGATGTGAAACCCTTCGTGATGAGGTGGGCTATGTAGAAGGTCTTTCTAACCACTTTGGCAATGTGGTTTTCAAAGGAGAGATTGCTATCAACTTGGGTCCCCAGGTCACTAATAACTTTCTCTGTACTTAATGGGTTTCCACCTATGTGGTAATTTGTGGGCACATTGTTTTTGCCAAAGGGTAGGACTATACATTTTTTGGCATTTAGCTTTAATCCATGGTGCTGGCACCAGTTATCTGTCTCTGTGAGACCTTTTTGAAGGATGTTTGTGTCAGCTGGAGAGTTGATTATGGCGGCCATTTTGCAGTCGTCTGCGAACTTGGTGAGCCATAGTCCTCCCACGTTTGCCTGTACCTCGGAAAAGTATATACCGAACAAGAGTGGTCCCAGGACAGAACCCTGTGGGATGCCACTTGTGACCGGTTTCGAGTCTGACATGGCTCCAGCAACTCTCACTCTGTGGGTTCTGTCTTTGAGCCAGTTTGTGACCCATCTTGTGACATAGGGGTTTATATTTAAGCTGGATAGCTTATCTATGATGCCAGTGGGTATTGTGTCAAATGCCTTTGCAAGGTCCAGATAGGCTGTGTGGACTACCTTCCCTTCATCTATGGCTTTGGTGACTGTTTCAAAGAAGTTAACCAGGTTCAAAAGGCAGGATCTGCCCTTGACAAAGCCGAACTGGGTAGGATCTAGTGTCTGTAGGTCCCCAATGTCTTTGTTTATGAGCTCCATGATGATCCTCTCCATAGCCTTGCAGACTAAGCTAGTCAGGCTTATGGGGCGATAGTTTCCAGGGTCTGTAGAGGCTCCACCTTTGTGGAGTGGGACCACTGTTGCTGTACGCCATTCTGTGGGCACATATCCTATAGTGAGGCTGAGATTGTATAGCTGTTTTATTTGAGGGATTAGTTCCTCTTGGAGTTTATGTAGGACGCAACCTGGGACGCCATCTGGTCCCATGGAAGCAGTGTTTTTTGCTTTGGAGATGGCAGCCTTCACCTGAGCATCTGAGATGTTTGGGAGGCAGCCCTCTGCCAGGATAGATACTTGCTCTTTTGGGGGGGAGGGGGTGGAGAAGTTTGCACTAAACCTGTCTGCCAGGATATTGGCGATGTCTGTGGGTTCAGTGTATTTTTTGTCGTTTAGAATCAACTCAGAACAAGTCTGGGAGTTGCATCCCAGGTTTCTAACATAACTGAAAAAAGCCTTATGATTGTCTTTGGTGTCCTGTGCAATTTTTCTCTCGAAGCTGGCCTTGGAGGATTTTATGAGGGATCGTAATTTTTTGCTAGTACTGATCAGAGATGCCTTCCCTATTAGGGATTTTGCTCTATCATGTAGTAGCTTCCTCCTTCTGTTGTACAGTTTATTTATGGCAGTATGAACATACGTTCTTATAATCAGTATCATACGTTCTTATAGTCATCATCTTCAAAAACACAAGACTACCCCCTTTATCAGACTTAATAACCCATAAATTGTGAAATTTCAATTTGTTCAACATGTCCCAATCCTCCCTTTTGAAATTGGTAACATTATTCTCCCAGTTCATGTTGTTATAACGCAAGGCCTCATGTAGGTCAAATTCATAAATATGCTCGAACACTAATAAACTAGGTGTCACAATAGGATTAGAAATACTCAAAACTTTACAGTCATTCTGAATGTAAGTCTGTTTTGTAAACAAATTGCCCAAATTCAATTTACGTGTAAACAGTTTTAAATCTACAATGGTTCTTGCCAAATCCGCCCATTGAGTAGTGACAAAAGTTAATCCTTTACCTAAAAGATCTGCTAGAGGGGTATCCACAGCATATTTAGAATAGTTAAAAATCTTGAAGTCGCCTTCACTATTCGTAATAATGTCACATACTTTTGTAGGGACATCATTTATAGGAACAACCTCACATATAAGGTCAAAAGATGGTTCACAGCTAGAGTCAGAAACAGGCATTACTTCTGTATTCTCTGGTAGTTCATACTGTTCCTGTTGTTGTTTTGGTTGTTCCTCGCACGTGACTGCTGCTGGCACTCATTGTGAAAATCTGAAATAGGGACAACACTTGTATTAACATTCTCTCCTCTAGAATTGGAAGCGTTATGTGGGTTTTGGTTGTTCCTATTTTGGTAGTTACTTCTTAAGCGGCCATTCCAATGCTAGCCTTCTATAACCTCAATGGGTTTGTAACTGCATCCACATAACTCTGTTGTGATGTATTTATGTGGGGTCTGTCCATTGCAGTATTAACTTCCACATCAGGGGCTTGTCCAGTCAGATTGTGCCATTCTTGTGAGGGCGGGGTGTTAGGGTAAGCAGTCCCCTTACTGTAATCCAGGCTATCACAATCTAATTTCTTATTTTTAGTGTGTTTCATTTTATTAATGTGGCCATTAATGCTTGTAAAATTATGATCATATTTGTATTTATACCTCAAATGCTCATTATCCATTTTGATGTGGCTGTCCAAAGTATCTATTTCCATGTTCAATAATTTTGTCATTACAGTATAGTGCTTTATAAAAAGTTTGATCAGTTCTAACCCTTGTTTGTCAAATAACCGGGTCAGCTCCTGATCAAACACAGAGTCATAGGTTAGACCAGTTGGGAAATGCCATGACTGTATACCTATGGGGACCTGACAGCATTGCAGGCATTCCCTAAAATAAGATATCTCTGATTGAAGTTTCTTTACTTTAAAAAAATTGTGATCTTCTTTTCCCCTTTAGGGGTCACCACAGCAAATCACCTTGTCTGCTCATGATTGGCAGTGGAGTTTTACGGTGTTGACTTGTCAGCCCGGCACCCAACCTTCCAAAAAAGGCACACACACACACTCATGCCTAGGGCTGATTTAGAATGACCAATCCACCTACAGCATGTCTTTGAGAGGAAACTGGAACACCTGGAGGAAACCCATGCAACCACAGGGAGGAGATGCAGACTCCGCACAGAAGGCACCCCAGCTGAGGATTAAACCGGAGAACTTCTTGCTGTGAGGTGGCAATGCTAACTGCTGCACCACAGTGGCCACCCTTTAAAAGAAATTGTGATCAAAAGTCTTTAAATTCTCAACAATGTCGCAGCTGTTGGTGGCACTAGTGGGACTCCCATCCTGATCATTACTCACTTACAAGGTACTGGGTTGTTGCAGACAAGTTCTTAATCCAGGAGTGAAGACGTTGGTTCCGATTAACTCACCTTCACTCTGTACTGTAAACATTCACAGTACTAACTGAAACATTGCCATTAATACAGTTAGAACTTGTGGTGGGATTACCAGGGACATCTGATTCTAGTCTGGTCTCTGAGTTCCCCTTCAGGTCAAACTCAGTATTAACATTTTGCACATCATCACGGCTCACAAAAGAAACAGGGTCCAATGCAATATTCTCCCCTGGATTCAGCAAGCCCTGCATGGTGTGCAGGATTATTGCAGGAGCTCCAGCAGGCAGTATGTCTGCCGTGCAATCCAGGAATAAGCTGTAGGGACGTGCACGAGTATTCCTGCACTAGTCCTGCATGAACTCAGCCCCTGTATGCAAATTACCCCATTTGCAAGAGAAATGCATACAAATGAGGTGAATTTGTGATCCAGGAAACTGGAAGCCATCCGTGTAGGACTAGTGTAATCTGCAGAAATGTACTCTGCCAGTAACGGAGTACATTTCTGCAAACTATAAAACGGAGCCATGACAGCTCCAAATAATGGGCGGATATTATGTAGAAAGCATGCGAATGGCTAAGTATATGGCCAGTGGCATGGAAAACAGTTTAAAAAAAAATCCACTTTTATTTTTTGTTAGCCAATCTTGGCTGTTTAAGCATAGGGCAGCGTTGTGCAAATGGGATTAGGCGAAAAATAAGAAAGAAAACTAAAATAAGCATTCTAACCAAAATCACTATTTTGTCATTATACTCAATGGCAGGCAGGAGACAACATGGCCAGTGAGTAGTGGTTGCTAAGGGGGGAGGCTCAGTGTGGGACCTGCAACTATGCATCAGCAGGCAATCCTATGCAAATGAGGGGAATGATACTGAATCCCAGGTTTCCCCTGCATGCTAGTCAGCACCCAACAGTGTGAGAGCAGGAATAGCTTGGTGCAAGCCTAGGAGTTAGCTGACATCATAGGGGGTGTGTCAGGCATACTGTAAGTGGATTGGTGCCCTGTGGCTTGGGTTTACCCTTAGCTTAGCAGAGCTAAGCAAGGGGGTGTGTCTGAGGCTGCCTAGCACTCTTTACATTGCCTAAGCAACTGGGTTTTAAAGGGAAAAAAAGTAAACCAGGAAATAGCAGCTCTGTGCACATTTGAGCACTGTGTTTGTGCGGCGCTCCCCTGGGCTTAAACAGGATGGCATTGGGAAGGAGAAACAGCAGTAGGAAGGTAATCTAGGAGAACTAGCATAGCTGGCTGGTGAAATGTATCAGAATGGGTCAATTACACAGGCAGCAGACCAGCCCAGCCCAGAACACTACTATAAACTATGCAAACACCCTTCCCTCTGGTTTTTCCCACATACTCTACACCACCGGTGTATACAAGTGGGGGACCTTTAACAAAAAAAAACACCAAAATGATAGGGGCTGCAATAGCTATCATACAGCAACATGTGGAAGAGGCTGATGGCTGTGAGGATGTGAATGCTGTTGACCAGCCCACAGTGAGGAGATGGAGAAGAGTGTACAGACCCAGGGTAACCTACCAGAGACTACATAAGCTGGAGATAGTGGAGCATTATAGGTTGGACAGGGAACTCCTACAGCAAATTGTTGAGCTGTGCTGGCCATGCCTCACACACAGTACTAGCAGAGGGGAACTCATCCCAGTGGATATCAAGGTATGTGTAGGCCTACGAATACCAGCTACAGGTACCTTCCAAAGGCCAACTGGGAATATCATGGGGATCTCACAGGCATTAGCATCCAGGGTATTCCACCAGTTCATGGATACCATGTCAGCACATGCTGGTGAGTACGTATATTTCCTCAACACCCATGAGGCGTTGGCCAGCAATATGCATCTGTTCCACCAAATAGCAGAATACCCTGAGGTAGCTGTGCCATAGACTGCATGCACATATGCATCAAAGCACCACCCGGTGAGCGGAGTATGGTCTACATCAACCACAAGGGCTTCCCCTGCATCAACTGCCAGGTCATGTGTGATGCCCAGAGCATTATAATGAATGTGTGTACTGGCTGCCCTGGAAGCTATCACGATTCCCACATCTGGCATCTGATGCAGCTGTACCAGAGATTTGCCAGTGGGGACATCCCTTATGGTCACCTAGTGGGGGATGTTGGGTACGCACTGCAGCCATGGCTGATGACACCCATCAGACATGCACACACACCTGAACAAGAACTCCATAATGAGGCACATGCACAGACCAGAATTATAATAAAGCATGCGTTTGGGATGCTCAAGTCACGGTTCCAGTGCCTGGACACATCCGGTGGAGCCTTGCAGTACTCACCAGCTACATGTACTCAAATTGTCATTGTATGTGCCATGCTACACAATATAATCCTGCAAAAACAGCTGCAGCAGGAACAGCATGGGCAGGGCCACACAGCCCCCCACCATTGCCAAAGCCTGCACAGGCACAGAGTGACTCAGAGGAAGAACAACCTGAGCCTGCCCCAGTAGTCAGAAGGAGCCATGCCCAGTATGCCCTTGTCTTGGCAAAGAGGCAATGCATAGCACATACACTGACACAGGAGGGACCCAGGGAATGACACCTCTCTTTGACTCGCATATAAAGTAAAAGGGATGCCAAACATGACACTACCTGTGCTCAAATATGTGTAGGGAGTGTACTATGTGCATCCAACATAGACAGCCCTTCAGCACCACCCTCAATACTGGCACACCCACAAGGTAAGTCACTCAACTTACCAAGTGCCGAATGTAGTAGAATGTGTTGTTACCTGTATCTATGGTATGGATGTGAGCATGCAAGGGAATAGGGTGGCTGAATGGGATGCCAGCAGATAGTAGACACCTATAGTCACAGCATGAGATCTGTAACAAATATGGGTGTCACCACAGTAGCCAGTACTACACATGGTGACAAAACCCACTGCAGGAAATGTGACGGGCCACGTGTCCATATGACACACACATGGCAGTCAGGGAGGTTCACATACCCAACAACAGTGATAGCCAGCAGGACAGGTGTAGACAAACACAAATGAAGGTTGTGCTAAGGCCACTGAATGATACCTCCCCGGCCTACACAGACAGACTACAATAGGTCAGGCAGTGGGATGTTAATTCTGAAGAGTAGGAAGTCAGAAACTTATATGTAGATCAATCAAACATAAGACCTGTAGTACACTGACATGCCTCTAGTCAGCATTATAGGTTAGAAAACAGATTAAAATGGAGTACCTGGCATACCAGTACACTTATAGCAAGTGTGTACAAGTGTCAGGTGTGCCCCCCAATCCTATGTAGAAATGTAGTAACAGTCAGGTGTGCCCCCAATCCTATGTAGACATTTAGTAACAGTCATGTGTGCCCCCCAATACTGTGTAGCAATGTAGAAGCAGTCAGTTGTGCCCCCCATATCCTATGTATACATGTAGTAACAGTCAGGTGTGCCCCCCCAATCCTATGTAGAAATGCAGTAACATGTATTTGTAGGTATAATACCAGTAGAGCACAGATGCCCAGAGGTGGCCAAGGTAGCAGGATAAATCGGAGCATTTGTACAATATGCAAGTATGTGTGTGTTAGATTGGTGTGTGTTTCATATTGTGTGGGAGTGGTCAGTATGTATGCATGTTGAGGTATGACCTGGTGGCCACTGCCCACTACTGCTGATGACAGGGCCAAATCCTCACAACTGCAGTGCCAAAGACAATACCCACCAGTATAATACATGCTAGCAGCAAGCCATTGTAAATGTATGGTGGTAATATGTGTCACCATCTGAAAGATTGACATGGCATGGCTGTTGGGCTAGACATACAAGCAGTACACAGTGGAAAGTACCCCCGACATACAGTATATAATGTGTAACTGTGAAATGGACACACCTTTGGAATTGTACATACAGCTATGCATCACATTATCTGAGCATGTAGTAGGGAATACTGGTTTCATCTGCCCGACCACTTCCAGATCATAAAGGTGATAGGACTGATGTATTGGGAAACAACTGATGTACCTGCACATGCCAGCATAACTGGAATGCCCCATGCATATCAGATGTGAGTAGTGTCCATAGCACACATGAACCCAGCTCACCCAAACACCACCCATAGGTACCTCTCTGGTCACATCCCTGCTGTTGGGAATGGGTACAATATGATCTCCACCTGTATATACCAATAGCTAAAGAATGCAGCATGCAGTGCAGGTGTCCCATGCAGGTGTGTCCCTAGCTGTAGGTAGCACCCTGCCAGCATCCACACCACCTGATCAATACTGATATAAAGTATTGCCATGAACACCTAGTACACCTACCCTGTCACCCCAGGGGAATATACTGTATGGCGGTCTGGGACTGTAGGACTGACAGAATGCAATGGCCTGCCACAGCTGGCCTGCAACACCACCAAATGGCCTACAGGCCTCTGCCAAAGTCCTGTGTCTCACACGTACTGCCAATGTATGTTATGTGATGGACACCCAAATAACAACATAACACACTCCACATAAGCCATATGCAAGGCCATGTGGACAAACCACAGTAACATGTCCACCATGTCCCACTGCATGAACTGTGGACCAACACAAAAACACAGCTGTGATGAGGTGATAACCTTAGGGAAAGTATCAGAGAATGTATGCATAATGTATGGAAGAGGATAGAATTATGGGGGGGTTGGGAGCATGGGCAGAATGGAATGTGCAAGGTCCGACACACAGCCATGTGCACACACTATTGATGGCTGCAAACACATAAATAGGTGGCTACAAACCTGCCCTTACACCACAATAGGGGTAATGTCCCGAATTATTATCCCCTGCCTCTGGGTAACCTGTGTGAATCTGTACAGCTGTGAGGTATTGCCACTGCAAGATGAGGCCATACTGTCATGTCAATGGATGTACAAGTATGGGATCCTCTGCCAACACTGTACCAAGGTGCTGCACCAGATACACAGACCCAGCAGCAAGTATCTGCAGCTCCCTATCCAGAATGGCATAACTTTCCATGAATATGTAGGCATTTGCCCACAATACCAGACTCAGCTGCATTCACACTTGTTCCCCAGGACATCACTGTGAGCAAGAATGACCTCCTGACAGTACTTGAGGACATAAAACATCACAGTGTATAACAGTACACATGTCTGAATATCTCTGCTAACACCAGTACCATGTAGCAGAAGCAGCACAGACACAACCAACTACAGTCCACACTATCCCTTGCACAGTTTGACCTCATATTGCCAACTGATCTAGGGATACCCTGCAGAAACAGTTTGCTACCTGTATGTGCATAACACAAAGGTCTGCACTGGAATACAAACTACGTGGACTGAATCCACACATTCAAAACAGAAGGCCATACTGGGCATGTTCACACACTTAAACAAATGAAGCCTATGTCTGCAAAAAATAGTGGACCATGCATATCTGACAGTTGCAGATGTTAGTGCATACACTACTCAGTATGCACCAGTCATGCTTTGCACACTCGTTGGATAGGAATAGACATATATCCAAGGACAACACACTATAATATGCCAAAAGTAGACATACATAGATGTGTGGAAGAGAGTGACTGTGACAAAGAGCCATCCATCATGAAGCCTGTTCCACCCAGCACACAGCCAAATGGCTACAACCACATGATGTTTAAATGTCACTCACTGTAGAAATCAGCCACTGGTATCCATCAGCATTACAGACTATGTGGTGCAAGTGCTAGCTGTGCAACATGACTGTACAAGGCAGTAGTCATCTAGCAGCTGTATACATGTATCTGTGGAATATAACCTTGAGTATGCCTGCATTTGGTGAGTCAACCTCTAGATGAATGGGTTATGGTTCATGCACAGACACTGCCCTCCCCATAGCCCTACTATGACAAGCCTGCTGATGACATCCACTTTGAAATACACCTTTGGGAAGAGAGTACTCTGGTAATCACACTAGTCACACTCACTACAATTCAAATGCCCTACTTTGGCAAGGCTGCTGATGTCATTCACTGTGAAATACACCTTTGGGAAAGATGTAGCCCAGTAATCTCTGTGGCATGTCCTATAACTTTGTAATGATGTAGTATGCTAACCTAGTTAGGTAGGAGTTCTAATCCCAGCCATGGTAAGTGTGTGTGTCTCTGTCTGTGTAGGGAGCAATACTTTTTAGGCTAGTCACGCTCCCTACAATTCAAATGCCCTACTTTGGCAAGGCTGCTGATGTCATTCACAGTGAAATATACCTTTGGGAAAGATATAGCCTAGTAATATCTGTGGTGTGTCCTATAACTGCACAATGCTGGAGTGTGATAAGCAAGTTAGGTAGAAGTTCTACTCTCAGACATGACAAGTGTGATTATTTTTAGGCTAGTCACACACACTACAATTCAAATGCCCCAGTTTGACAAGGCTGCTGGTGTCATTCACTGTGAAATACACCTTTTTGGAAAGGTATAACCCAGTAGTCTCTGTAGTGTGTCCTATAACAGCGCAATGTCATAGTGTGATATAGTACTTTGGGAGGGGTTCTAGTCCCACACATGGCAAGTGTGGATGTGTGTGTGTTTCTGTCTGTGTAGAGAGCAATGCTTTTTAAGTTAGTCACACTCACTACAATTCAAATGCCCTACTTTGGCAAGGCTGCTGATGTCATTCGCTGTGGAAAACACCTTTGGGAAAAGTGCATCCCAGTAATCTCTGTGGCACATCCTATAACTGCGTAATGCTGTAGTGTGATAAACTAGTTAGGTAGAACTTCTAATCTTGGACATGGGAATTGTGTGTGTCTCTGTCTGTGTAGGGAGCAATGCTTTTTAAGCTAGTCACAAACATTACAATTCAAATGCCCCACTTTGGCAAGGCTGCTGATGTCATTCACTGTGAAATACACCTTTGGGAAAAGTATAACCCAGTAATCTCTGTGGTGCATCCTATAACAGCGTAATGCTGTAATTTGATGTAGTACTTTGGTAGTGGTTCTAGTCCCACACATGGCAAGTGTGGATGTTTGTGTGTGTGCTTTTATGTTTGTGTAGGGAGCAATACATTTTAGTCTAGTCACACTCACTACAATTCAAATGCCTTACTTTGGCAAGGTTGCTGATGTCCTTCACTGTGAAATACAGCTTTTGGAAAGGTGTAGCCCAGTAATCTCTGTGGTGCATCCTATAACAGCATAATGCCATAGTGTAATATCGTGCTTTGGTAGGAGTTATACTCCCACACATGCTAAGTGTGGATGTGTGTGCATTTCTTTATTTGTGTAGGGAGCAATGCATTTTGAGCTAGTCATACTCACTACAATTCAAATGCCTTACTTTGGAAAGGCTTCTGATTTCATTCACTGGGAAATACACCTTTGGGACAGGTGTAGCCCTGTAATCTCCATGATGCATCCTATAACAACGCAATGCTGTAGTGTGATATAGCACTTTGGTAGGGATTCTGTTCCCACACATGGATGTGTGTGTGCTTTTATGTCTGTGTAGGAAGCAATGCTTTTTAGGTTAGTCACACTCACTACAATTCAAATGCCCTACTTTGGCAAGGCTGCTGATGTCATTCACTGTGAAATAGACCTTTGGGAAAGGTGTAGCCCAGTAATCTCTGTGGTGCATCCTATAACAGCATAATGCCATAGTGGAATATCATGCTTTGGTAGGAGTTCTACTCCCGCACATGCTAAGTGTGGATGTTTGTGTGTGTGTTTCTTTATTTGTGTAGGGAGCAATGCATTTTTGGGCTAGTCATACTCACTACAATTCAAATGCCTTACTTTGGCAAGGCTTCTGATGTCATTCACTGTGAAATACACCTTTGGGAAAGGTGTAGCCCAGTAATCTCTGTGGTGCATCCTATAACAGCATAATGCCGTAGTGTGATATAGTACTTTGGTAGGGATTCTGTTCCCACACGTGGATGTGTGTGTTATTTTATGTCTGTGTAGGGAGCAATGCTTTTTAGGTTAGTCGCACTCACTACAATTCAAATGCCGTACTTTGGCAAGCCTGCTGATGTCATTCACTGTGAAATACACCTTTGGGGAAAAAATGCTCCAGTAATCTCTGTGACGCGTCCTATAACTGCTTACTGCTGTAATGTAATAAACTAGTTCAGTAGGAGTTCTAATCCCAGACATGGCAGGTGTGTGTGTGTGTGTGTGTGTGTGTGTGTGTGTGTGTGTGTGTGTGTGTGTGTGTGTGTGTGTGTGTGTGTGTGTTTGTCATTCATATCCTGTGTGGTGGTGGCTGTGAGTGTGCAACAACTGGACACATTGTGGAGCAGGTTTTGTAAATTTCTTACATGGTGGCCCTATGATATGTCACAATGTCTTATAAGTATAACAGATGTGAAATAGCCAAGAAGTTGGGGTGGCAATCCTTACCCCAACATGTGACATCAAGGCCTGGTGAACATAGTGAGCAACCCATGTATTACACAGAGAACACTCTCAACCCACTTCTCATACACAAACACACTTGCCTTGGCAACAACTGCTATTTTGGTAGTACCCTAAATATTGCCCACAGATAGTAACTGTGGTGTGAATGCACTGGACAGCAGAGGGCATGGTACCCTGTCCATCAGTAAAATGTGTACGTACATGCAGTGTGCCTTCACTATGTTCCCCACTGGACACCTGCAACACCTATGGTGCCATCAAATGTGACCCACAAAGGAAATACTATGCCTTATACACATGCCCTGTATGGACAGATGCACTGACACCAGGGAATACCTGTATCATGCTGTCAATGTAGGTGCAGGGTCAACCTGCTGTCCATTACCTGTTCTCAGTGCATGAGGCCAGGACAGGCGCATCTGATCATAACAATCTGTGTACACAACATGGGCCAGACACCCCAGGTACAGTTCCACATGTCACTGTACATGTATGTAGGATGTGTGCACATCCCAGACAGCATCCATGTCATGGACTAAAGAACACATACCTGGCAAGCATTGAACAGCAATAGCCACACACAATAGCTACCCAGGTGACTGGATGATGAAGACAATACCCATCTGTGTGGGCCAGTCCAGACACTACACCCCTGAGCCACACTGCAGACCAATGTCATGTGTCCTGATGCCAAGGTATACCCTTCAACTAGCCGTGTATAGCCTTCTGGCACAGTCAACTACTATGCACCCATGAAGCAATGTCTGCATGCATGTCAGTACTGGCACCCTGTGTCTGTGTGTGTGGTATATGATGCTTTTGACCACATTCATACTCACTACAACCCCCATTGGCATACTAAAGCATGCTGTCTGATGTCAGACCCCTCCACATACCCTTTGCCCATATAACCTCCAGATAACCCCTGTGGTGCATGTGGTATATGCACAGTACTGTATTGTGGCAAACTAACTAGTGAGGAAGTGTATTCCTGACCCTGCCAAGTGTGTCAATGTGTGTGAGTCCCTGAGAGAGTGTGGCTGTGTTGACACTGATACCTGTTCATACAGACAGGCACGTGTACTACCCCTACCGTATTGCTACCATATCACTGTTGTGGATGTCACTCACCATCACATATACATTTTGAAAGCTCCTCAATATGTAAGCTATATGGTGCATCCTATAACTGCATAGACATGTGATAGTAATACCTAGTCAGTCAGGGGTTGAATACCCTGTACTGGCAGGTGGGTGACACAAACATGCTTAGGTTTTACTCTCCCACCCCCTCCCTGACGTATCCATGCATCTGACTGCCTCTCACTCCCTCTCTGGTGGATGTGGAGAAATGCACCTGCTTTGCTTAGGCAGCAGCATGTGTTTTTTAAGTGATGTTCATGATCAGCTCATGGCCTCAGCATAAATTGCAGGCCTCCTCTAGCTGATTGCATGTGGAACAGCTGTAGTAACATCATGTTGGTGTTGCGCCTTTTCATTCAGTATGAGCAGGACCTAGATCTGGTGTTTGGCAAACAGCATCACAGATGGATTAGTGATTTACCTCTAACAACATACACTGTAGAAATAGGCCAACACACAGGAGGAGGATGTGCCTGACATGACTACAGAATGTAAGTTTTGCTATTCTTCATTTGGAGTAATGTTGTTTTAACAGGGTGTGTCTGGATATGGCTGGCCTACAGGTTTTAATACCTGTCATGACAGTGTTATGTTATTGAGGAAACCCCCATCTGTATGGTCATCTGCAGACTGGACAGTGTGTGGTGCCTTTTGTTTCTTTTGTTACTCACAGAGCACCTCTATGTGAACTGCAGAACACAGTGTGAGGATTGCAGTCAGTACATGGTGACAGCCATGAGAGTTACTAACTTCATATCCCTCATAGGACATATGTCACAACAAACACTGTTACAACAGTAAATGTATGAGGTTATCACAGACATGTCAATATTGGCCCTGTGTTTGTGCCTCCAGCCACAACTCTGTCAACCATTGTGCATATTTCATGCAGTAAGAGGTGCATATATTCTGTACACCATCATTTATCATATCTGATAACAAGCCAGTGAGATATCAGACTGCTACACATATTATGTATAGTAGCGGTTATATTTGAGGACATAACCTGGGCATTCTGTGGTTGTGTGCACAGTACTGAGGTCTGTATATGCATGGTGATTGTCAACAGTGTGTGTATTATGAACATGTACCTTGGCCTGTGTACAGACTGTTGTAGATGTCATTGTTCTTGGCCCTGTTCTATCTGATGTAACATGCTGCTCCACTGTATATTACCCTATCGGCTTACATGTTTGTAGGGCCATACACACATGTCCCATACCACAGACAGGCATCGGACCACACTTTGTAGTGACCCAGTATATGTAGGGTTAGTGTGTGAGTGGCACATATGAGGATGGTATTGATGAGATAGTCCATATACTGTAATATTACGCTAGCTTACCATATGTGGCTGTGGCTGTGTTCACATTGGTTGTGGTTATGCACTTTCACACAGGTGTCTGTTACTCTGTACTGTGACATGCCTGTAGACCCTGCTATATATGCAGGTACATATGTATTCCCCCATAAGAAATGCAGGCCAGTATTGCGACAGTCTGCCTGTAGCCTGCACAGTGCTTTGTTACATGCCTAGCAGTTTAGTGTACTTACCCAGTGTGATGTTATGTCCAGATACTTACCACGAAAAACTGACTAGTAACCAAAAAATTCAGTAACCTTGAACCCTTGGATATTTGAATATTTGAATAAAAGTCTTTATTCCAACACAGGACCAATACAAGAACCAAGACAATCTTCACCATGGAGTTCCATGGTGAAGATTGCCTTGGTTCTTGTATTGGTCCTGTGTTGGAATAAAGACTTTTATTCAAATATTCAAATACTGCCATATGTACTGCTGCCAGGTCACCATAACAGTCATGTATGTCAGATGCTGTACCGATGTATGTCACTACCTAGTGGGCAGTATGCGGCCATGACACGTCTGTACCAGCAGTTATTATGTGTCAGGACAGACAGGGATGTGTGACTGCATAACCTATGGGGGCAAATGTATCTCAGTATTTATGTGCTATATCTGTCTACATGGCTGTTAGCATCCACATTGTCAGGCTTGGTCCACATGTCTTGCACTAAGGAGTTCTGTGTATACCTCTGGTCTGACCAGAGTGTGTCAGACTGTCTACATTTATTGGACATATCTCTGCTGTAGTCCACAGGATCATTACTGTGCTAGCAGTGGTACTGTACTATGATGTCCTTAAGATGTCTGTCAATAGCCAATGGCGCACATGTTAAAAGCAGTTGTGACCTCCCACACACAACATGTCTGTGAAGACAACCCCTATTACAGTAGCAATAGTCTACATATATACCTGCAATACATACCTGACATCCCCTTGCACTAAGAGGTTGGCACTATTGGTGCTGAGGTAGGTCTCCATTCCATGTTGGTGAACATATATGTATATTTAATTTTATATATATATATATATATATATATATATACATACATACACATATATATATATATACATACATACACATATATATATATATTGACATACATAGATGGATATGTATCTGTACATATATATATACATATAAACACCCAGATATATACATATACACAGCAATATATGTCTACACATATACAGATAGAGATACATATGCACATATACATATGGATATCTACATATATAGTGACAGTAATAGGTATATCAGAATAGATATGTATGCACATATAGTTATAGATATCTACATATAGATCTACATAAATAGGCATATCTGTACACATAGGATGTGAATACATATATAGCTATATATATATATATATATATATATATATATATATATATATATATATATATATACATACAAAGATATGTACACATAGCCAAATATATGTTGCACTATACAGATGGGTATACAGACATATGTATGAATATACATGTGAATGTACATGTAGACATATATCAACCTATTATATGTATATATCCATATTCCTGTCATGTGTAAACCTCACAGTTGTGTATACTGTCCCAGATGTATCTTACCATATGTATCTGTTATGTGTACATTATGATAAAACAACATATGTGATGCAACAGTCATATTAATAACACATACTACACAATTGTGGAAGTAAAGGCAATTGTTCAATACTAATCAATATGTGTATTAACAGATATATTGGAAAAACAACAGCTGTCTTCACAGTGGTCATGGTGTAGTGGTTAAGTGTTGTGATGGTAGTGTACAGGGTTCTGGGTTCAAGACCTGCAAGGGCTGGTCATTTTGTTGCTGGGCAGAACAAGCGTTGTCAGATACAGAGTGGTTGAGCTGGTTTTGAGCAGCTTTAAGCAGGTTTGCGTGGGTTTGCGCAAAGCTAAGCGGTGCTAAGCTACGGGTAAACGTACGGGCACTCACACAGTGTAAGCTTCACTTACCAGTGCAGAAATCAGCTTAGCTGTTATATTGCAACAATGTTGATACCTGCTAAGCATGGCTTAGCCCTGGTAGCCAGTTCACACCACCCAGTCTGATAACATAGCAGGGTAATAACATCTGTACTAAGTGTATGTAATGCCATGTACAATAAATGTGCCTATGTGCTGTCATTACAGTAGCAAGGGCTGTGAGTGTCATGTGTGGGACACAGACAACTATGATGCCTGTACAGTATTGTTATCCATGTGAATTTGTTACATACAGGGGTAGTAGACCAGGGTACATGCTGGCATGTAGTGCATCATGGCGGTACTACTGTTGACAGTGCTTACCCAGGCAAGAGTAGAGTGCTAAATGTTGTACTGGCAACAGGCACACCTGCAGGCATTGCTGGACTCTAAGGCCTCCTGTTGTATCCCTAGTGTGTGAGCTGTGTCACAGTATATAACCCCTACTGGGTAATGATCTGACATGTGGAATGTAACTGTAGACTACCGTCTGTACAGCATATGATAGTGAGGGCTCCTGATATGTAGTTATGGCATAGATATTGTTGTCAAACATCTGTCAACACATTCATCCTACTGCATAGCTACTTGCCAAGCTGATGACTGTCAGTCCCTGCACAGATGTGCAGATGGCAGTTATCCAGCTGGGATATGTACAGGCATCCTAAGCTTGATTCACACTGACATATCTGTCCAGCTGTGTAAGAAATGGCACATTTTGGAGATATCACCCTGTATGCACCACATGCCATGGGCTCCTCTACTACACTACCACAGTCAACAGAACATGCTTGGGTACAGGTCACAGACACTAACCATGTGTTGTAATGCATGTTGCATATATGTCAATTTGATTACCTCAGTGGTCATGTACAGGAGGCACCTCGAGAATTGTCTGATGCATGTCACTCTCACACTGAGGTTCACCACAGTAGTGTCTGTCAATAGATTGACTGCTGACACATGGCAGGTGGCAGGATACCACTGTACACACAACCCCTATACAACCCATCTCTTCTTGGACAATAGCTAGGTACACAGTTATGACCACCTGCAGTGATGCACTCCAGTACTGACAGATGTGTACATGTGCATGACTGAGTATAGCAGTATCTGTGTGTTAGCACACCTGTACTTGGGAATTCCATGAGGGCCTTCACAACCACCACAACACCCATTGCCATAGTCAGTTGTGGCTGCTGCTATATGGGATATTACATGTACCCTGTTAAGCTACTCTCTATACTGGCTACATGACCCTTGCAGTACCAGCATAACAGTGCTGTACAAATGGGTTGATAGCCATGGAATACCCATTGTGTTCTGGCAAGTGTGTGTATGTGTGCATGTCCGCATATCTGGAGGGTACAGCATTACGTAGCCACATACTTCTATTACAATACCCATTGCCACACATTAGTACAGATAGTGTCTTTGCTGCCCATAGGTGATGCATGACAATTTAACACCCTACTATGTGTGTGGCATGTGCATTAGATGCATATCCCTGTAGTACCGTTGTTGGGATGTACAATGGGTTGTATCGCAGTTGTGGTCAATGTGTGATGGTTGGTATGTCAGAGTGTCATCATGGGTTTTAGGGAGTACAATATCCACTGAGGAATGTGGGTGCTGTGTGCATTGTCATTACACCAAGGTACACCCGGTATATGTCCCATGTACCACGTTATGGTTACCACTGCCACCATCAACCATACAGGTAACTTATACCACAATCCAGGCTAGTTATGCATGTGCTGTGTGCAGCCTACCTGTAACACATTGGACACATAGTCAAGTTAGTTAGCAGTGATAGGCCCAGGTCTCTCGGACGTGTGTCTGCCTGTTATGTGTCTGTTAATGTGTATATGAAGGTATGTCACACTATGTACTGTCCATATACACCCGTTGCATCCCCCATTAGCATATTGTACATGTCTGGGGATGTTCTTCATGTAACATTTAACCTGGGAAACACCTCACCCTAAATGCTGTGTGGTGTGTGCAATAGAAGCCATACACTTCAGTATCACTACATACCTAGGTAGGGGTCTAGTCCCAGTGTGGCCAAGTAAGAGTGTGCGTGTATGTGTCTGGGTCTACATCATGTTGCCAATTATACACTCCCCAGTGGGTCACCTGTCCATGTGGCACAGGCAATAACTGTTATACAAACCTGTGACATGTGTTCGACTGTACCCCAGATATGTTACAGTGATGGTGTCACCACAGTGCCATACCCCGTTGTGGAATATGACTGCAGACCATCCTTGTGCCAACACATGTACACCTACAAAACAAATGGATAACATTATAGAGACCACAATCAACCAGTGTTATGAACAGCTATAATGCATCATTGCTGGACGGCTACACTACCTGACATATATGCATTTCACTTTACTCCTTACAACATGTTACACTGCAGTACTGTGGTACACTGTAGTATAGTCACAGTGTGCAACAGAACCATATTAGCCTGTCCCTCCATCGATGGTAGGGATGACAGGGATTTGGCACAGGTATCATCATATGTACAGGGTGTGGTGTTGGTTTGCCAGAGGCCGAAGGTGGACCATACATTTGACACCATGTGTGGGGGTGAGGGGTGTACTGAGGTGAACTGGGCATGGTGATGTGGTGTGTGTAGGTACGGGGTTTCCCTAGGTGTGTTTGTATGATGTGTGGGTATGCATGCACACAGTTCTGCCATGTGGCTGCCCTACACAGGTGTTTATGGACAGCTGCAGACCATAACTGGCAGGGTATGCAGTTCACTACCTCTGGCCATGGACATGTGGACTGTGCCTGCCAGGAGTTCCATGGGCACATCCAGGTACAGCTCTCGATGTGCTACTCTCACCTGATGATGACAAATATCCGCTGGAACCAGGTCCTTCCTGGGACTGGTGAGGACCACATGCTCATGGCCTGCTGTGGTGTGGTGTAGACAGCACCCCCCCCACAGTGCCGGGGATGGTACTGCCACTACTGGAGCCCTTTGGTGTCCTAGCACATCCACGTAGACTGCCAGCTGTTAGCATTGCTGGTCTATGTCCATGCAGATGCCGCCGCACTCCCACCACACGTTCAAGAATGGACAGACCACAGTTGATGAGGGCCATCATCTCACCAGACCATCTATCCATGAACTCAGTTAATGCATGGATGGCACCAGCCAGTTCACGGGCGTTGTCACTTGCAGATGTGAGAGCAGCCCTCTGCAGCCTCAGGCCCTGTCAAGTGTAATGTTCCATACGTGCCTGTGCCACCATGACAGCCTGAAACATGTGCCTGCTGGTACCAGCTGTGTCGCATCTGCCAGGAGCATGATGACCAGCAGCCCTACCATGAGCACCCTGGGACATCTGCCTATGTGGTGCCCTGCCAGACATCCAGCTATGTCTGCTGCGGCCAGACACAGTAGGCATGGTTACCACACTTTCCTGTGCACTGCCACCAAATGCCAGCTGTCCCTCCGCTATGGTCACTGGTGATGGGGTATGTATAGACACTGAAACTGTGTGCGGGGTTGGGGTGGCTAAAAGGGCGATGTCAAATGATGGCACTGGTTTGGCCCCTGACAGCCCCACCTGTGCCTCAACAGTACTATCATCATCTTTGGTGTTTGTATGGACACCAACATCAGGTTGCATGCAGGAGGGACCCTAACCCACCTCGCTACCTGTGGGGGAAAACAATAAATGCACTTTAAAACCTGTACAGTAATATGCACACACACAGACACACACAGACACACACACAAACACACACACACACACACACACACACACACACACACACACACACACACACACACACACACCAACGTAATAACTACCTGCCTGTGACTTTACAGACAGTCCCATGTATATTTCCATGTGTTCCCCATCCTGCATCACACTTGGTAACATACACACAGTGATACCACTCATTAACATATCAGTCATCTAAATGCCTAGACAAGTGATCACAACACAAGACCTGTTACTACATTACCTGCCTGACCTGTGTGTAGTGGTTTTAGATGGCCTCACTGCTGTCATTCAGTGTTCACCCTGTGTATATCTGGACATCATGAGCATGGCCCCTATATGTGTGGGTTACTAAGTTCACTCCATAATATCACGCACTGGAGTGTCATTTATATGTATTGCTCAGTACATGCCAGATATGCTGCTCAATCAGCGTATCTTGTGACAACTGTAATATATGGATACACTCCCTGGTGTTGACTAGTACTTCCCCAATGTATCTGTAGTGCTGCATGCTTGGGTTGTCAGTCACCTCTCTGCTGAATGCGATATTAAGGGTATACTTGGTGTCTACCTTCCATCTTAATGCCTGTTCATTGCTACAGACCTTATTATACTATCAGCTGTCCTGTGATTACATACGTGACAAGTATTCCTGGTGTGTAATGTGGCAGTCCATGTCCATGTACTGCATGATCCCAAAGGGAGCTACTGCTGTATGAACAAACCCACAATAACACATGTGCATACATGGCCACCCACACAAACACACACACATGCACACACACACATTCTACATGCATCAACCTCCCTCCACTTCACCAGAGTAACCCTACAGACAAACTAACTACCCATCAGGATGCACACACACACACACACACACACACACACACACACACACATATAGTTGAGGTTGCACAATGATAGTACACACAGTCCTCCTATTACCCATCTGTCAACATACACAACATATGGTACACAACAGAATGCTGTGCAGCTATAGTCAATCCATGCTAGCAACAGTATATGTGTGCAATGCATTTTCTGTGTCATTAGGTGTTGCCCCTTCCCCTGGATACCACTGCACTCATATACACAGTATTGCTGTGCACCTGTTCTGCACTGTGCACCACACCTCACAGGTGTACAACCCATTGCTGAATGTGTAATACTGTGTCAGTTATGTCAGCTTTAATGCTTACAGCTCCTATGTTTTTAGCAACACATACCTGGGATGATATGTGGACAGATATCATTTGTGAATGCCTGATGTCTGATTTACAGCTCTCAACATCAGCGGACCATGTATGACCAATCCAATACTATTACACTGACAACCAACCATAAGAGCATAATGTGGCTATGGGGGGTGCAAACACACTTATTGATAGGACACACCCATCCTTGATCTGCCATGGGTCCACATCACCACATATCTTAACAGTACATGACCCCGATATGTTTCATATGTCCTGTACTTTCACATGCAGTATCTACGGACTGTGTTAGGTGTGCGGATGCTGACCACAATGCATACACTCCGTGCATATCCTTATCATGACGGTTTGTTGCACCTATTGTTATGTGTACTACAGCAGTCACTACTCCTGGCAGGGGTATACTAGCATGGGCCATCTGCATTTTCCAGTGTATGTTCAGTCTGCAGTACACATGTCCCCCTAATCTGCATGATAGCAAGGTCTACTCATGTGCACATATCTTGGTTTTCATGTACTGCCATCAATATTGCTGTGAGGGTAGGGTTATGTCTGCCACAGTTCCTGAACCTGACTATGTGCAGATACAGACATTCTTAGCATCCTTAGGATCCCTGCTGCAGTGCACTGGTGTGTCATGCTGACACCCCTCCACCTTCAGACTTTTTGCAGATACTTGACAAGTAAGGCCTACACATGTGTGTCACTTTGCAGTGTCCTGTACACTGAACACCACATGTTGCAGCCTAGTCCCAGCTGATAATGTGGACCAGAGTAATACCTTATGCCATAGTGTAACTCTACAACCATTCCCATTGTCCTACAGGTATATACACTGGTGTTGCACTGTATATGGGTGTTGTTCCAAACATGTCCCTATTGTAGGACATGTCTCCCACCATTATGTTACTCCCTGTGGACACATTCTGCAATGACAGGATGTTAGTTATCTTGCAGGTATCTGACAAACCCTTCCCATATCCCATCATGGTCACCACTGTAATGCCATGCATTTAACAGCAACAATACATGCACATGTACAGCATGCATTCTGGTTAGGTGTGTTAGATGTGTGCATGGAATATATCATAGCCATTACATGCCCGGTGTATTGGCAAGCATCTACATAAACCATACTCACCAGCTACAGGCTGCTGCCTTGGTGGTATACCTGAGGGACCTACATAAGAGGGTGAGAGATGCAAAGTCAGTGGCCGCACCTGTGGCATTGCTACAGGGTGGGTGCAGCATTACAATACATCGACAGTAAATGTCCACAATGCTACCACATATGCACATCTGTTTATCACTACTATGCAGCAACAGACTATATATATGGCATGCCAGATATGCATGATCTACCTATGCAGATGCATATGCAACAGTGGTCTACTGATGTGCCCTGTGACCTTACCTGCATGCTCCTCGGCCAGTGTGTGGGTAGCACCCACCTCCACAAAGGTGTTTGGTGGTTGGTGGCTATGCGGGCAGGCAAGTGCCACGAGGCTGGCTAGGAGCTCCTCCACACATGTCAGGGGGGTTGGATGGCATGCCCCCCATGGCAATATGATCCCCCTGGACTGCAGCAGCACACTGACGGGCATTGCGAAGTAGGTCAGAACAATGATTCTGGACCTGCTCATAACTGCGGTTATGCAATCCGACATCATTGATCCTGTGGATTAGGTCATTCCACAGGTCCTGCTGATCATGGGCAGCCTGGCCAAACAATACAGGGTAGTGCTGCATGAGGTGGTTCACTAGAACGTCGTTTTCAGCTGCTGAGTATGCCGGAAGCCTTCCATGGGACATCTTGCCTGAAAGACATAAAAATGGATACAGGTGTGAGCAAGTCAAATCACTGTCACCCCCACCATATCAGTGACAACAAACTGTACACACAACTCAATAGGTATGGCTACAGCATACCTACCAGTGGGGCAGATATTGTATTGTACCACACTTTGTGCAATGTGATTGTAGCCATGTTCCATTTGTGGACACTATCATTGCTGGCCTGTTACAGACTATTCACCTGCATGCCATTACCATGGCCTCTATGGGTCCATATATGCCTGTGGTATGCTTGCTATGTGATTGCTACACATCAGACATTCTGTGTTATTGGGGTTATCTATGCATGCTGTTGGACATGTTCCGGGATTGTGTAGACTATTACTACTGACATATGATCTATAACAGTGACACAATAGCATGTATATGTGCTATTGGCCAACAGAACCAGCTCTCTAAACTCATCTGCCTATGTTACCAGGCCACATCACATGTGGGAGCCCCCCCCCGGGCCTCCTCATGTCCTGGGAACCCCCAGGGTCTTCTCATGTACTGGTCCAGCAATACCTTCAGGTAGAACTAACTCAGGGGGGGGTTTCCCTCCCTCTGGGGGCACACACAGACATTTTCTTGTCCCCCGAGGTCAGATCCAGGGTCTGTTCCATAACGTGATCCACAGACACATGTGGGATGTACTATATCACCTTGAGGCACCCAGTACACATTCACAGGGCCCACATGCTCCTCCTGCTCAACCTCCAGGCCAGGCACCTTTGGGACGTGGACTGCTGTTGTGAGTAGCAGTGTGTGGGAGGCTTGTTCTCATTGTGTCCATATTGGGGCCCATGGGGCATCCACATCACAGACCACACACACCATCCAAGGTGCTTACCCACCACGTGTCACATACCACTCTTGTAGGCTGTCCTCTATATCTACCATTCCTGACCACCTCCATAACTATATCTGCCATACTTCCCCATATTCCCATTCCATACTTCACAGACAAGGGCAATGTGGTCACAGCAAAGGTTCACATGTGACATACCCATCCATGTTGCACACACTGACAGCTGTAGATATCTGTGTGTATTGCTATGTGTGTTGTTTCCTCGCACATAGCATGCAGCACTGTGGTGGTAATATACGGGACATGTATTTATATACATATATGTTTGTGTGTGTTTGTATATATGTAGACATGTGCATATAGGTATATATCTATATATGTGTAGATATATATGATGTATATATGTGTTTATATATGTCTACACATGGTTATCTGTATATTTGTGGACATACATGTAGATATATATATATATATATATATATATATATATATATATGTGTATGTATATATATACATATACTATATATATATATATATATATATATATATATATATGTGTGTGTGTGTGTGTGTGTGTGTGTGTGTGTGTGCACTTATGCAAACCTATATATGAGATACATTCAGACATCAGGTCCACACTCTTACATCACCTTCCTGCACAGCTGCACTGTTCTGCCTTGCTACAACACAGACAGGTGCCACATATGGACACAGCCTGACATTAGGGGGGATACGTAGGGCCAGATTGCAGGTAACCCTATTAAACACCTATGGCATTCCTGCATGCTACAATACAGGTTAACCTGAGTATCCTGCAAGAGGTGGGCTGTGGAACCCACATGTCCATTATTATGGCATTACTTCCACCACCAGCTATTGGCCACAGTAATTTACATACTTTCCATTACACGACACACACTATGATGGCTTACATCTTATTAGTCAGTGCTACACTGCACAGTTGATGGGTATGGCCCACTACCCACAGGAACAGACTCTATTGTCCTTAGCAGGTGTTCAACTGAACATCATTACAACAATAATACCTGAAGGCACATATAAATCATTCCACATCATCTATCCCATTATTATGTACCAAGTACTACCATCAGTTACATGCATATATACCTCACATACCTGTTCTGGGAATAAAGTCTCTTCTGGATCGTTTGCTTGATGGTTTATTTATTTATTTGTTTGTTTGTTTGTTAGTGGCTTACACACACACTCTCTCTCTCCCTCTCCCTCTCTCTCACTCTCTCTTTATCTTGGTCTCTCTCCAATAAATGGATTGAGCTGCTTTGAATATATTGCAACATGGATTTTGTAGGTAATGCACATGATCAGGTGATGGCCTCTGGACCAATCAGTGTCCTCGCCTTGCTACATGCATGCAGCATGCTGTGTAGTACTTCCAATTACCACTGTCATGGCAATCAACTACTATAAATCCCTACATCATGTGTGCATAGTATGGTGGACATCCTTCCTGTGTGTGGGCAGCAGTGTTACAGACAGCAGGTAGCAATCAATCTTACAGGAGAACTTGCACACTCAGGCCAGCTACATATTTGTAGGAGGTTCCAGAACTACAGACAGACTGTGAGTAGTGTTGTTGTATGCATTGTATAGCACCGGTGTTACAGGGTTTGTGTGACATACTAGTTTAACTTTGAATGCAGTCTGTCTGCATAGCTCTCAACTGTGGGCCTATCCACTTGATGGCCAGAGGTGTGCTTATTATATTTTTTCTGTCCACCACACAGGTCTTGTGTCAGATATATCACTGGCAGTACGTGTTGAGTGCTATCAGTACATGGCTACATCCATTTCTGTTTCTAACTTCATATTCCTGACTAAGGGTATGTTTCAGACTATGCTGTAACACAAGCAACCTGCTTAGTGTATGACAACAGTATTTCACATATGGGCCTGTGTTCCAGCCTCTGTCCTTCACCTACATACTAGGCTTTGTACATATGACATGCTGTCAGGGGTTGTTATGTAGTGGGCTGTGAGTATGTCATGCTGCCATTCCTGCCATCAGTCCACTGCTGTTGTGGCCCCCACACATATTATGGGGTTGGGTCCATATATGTGTGGGCTTCACCTACACAATACATGTGTGCCCTTAGGCATTACAGAGGTCAGTGTATGTAACAGTGGTATATGGCCCTGTATGATTCAGTCTATGGGAGGGTGCACCATAACTAACCTAGGCTATTACAACATGTGGGGGTATCAGGGGTAAGCTGCCTTAAGGTATCTGGATGTGCATTACCATACAATTCACCTTGAGAAATGCAGGCCTACTGCTTCCTGCCATACAGACTGTTACGTTTGTTAGTGTGATTGTGATGGCATCAGTTATGCCTTGTTATGTAACAGATACATCCCATTGTGTCAACTGAGGTCTTTACCCCCTAGGGATTGTGTCCAGAGTGTAGATAGAGGCTGCTGGACTATACATTTGCATTACTTACTGTTGATTGATTGGTATCCTGTGGCCCAGTCTGTCTTTACTATTGTACTACCTAAAGGCCTCAGCCTGGACAGCAACATATGTAAACCTTTCCAGACTGTATTAATATAACTGTTTCACAGTTGCATTACTCTGTTTATATGTACGTCAGTGTCTAAACATCTATATGACATGGCGTATACAACTGTAATAGTACAAAATAAAGCTTTCCCATGTATGCAAACCTGTAAGTGTTGTTATATCCTTTGACCTCTCTGTGGGTATATGTTGCAGGCAACAATTGTCATTTGTATGGGTGGCTCATACAGTGTCCAGTTGGTAAGGTGGAAACTGTAGACACAGTGGCTATTCCGTATTGTGTGAACCTTCTACATATGTATCTTCCTATCCATATATCTGTGTGTGTATGTGTAGTTACATATACATCTACATGTATGTATATATATATATATATATATATATATATATATATATATATATATATATATATATATATATACATATATCTGCATATATGTGTCTGTGTACATGTATCTTAGGAATATTGATTGCTTCCACATTGTACATTCCCTATGGTAGCCACACTGTACTGTATATGTTACTGATACAAGCCTGACATCATACAGGTGGGATGGAGTCCTGTTAACATCTTGTGCCCATGTTGTGTCAGGTCCTGGTTATGGGATCTGCAACAGTTGGTATTGTATTGCAGGACAGAAGTGTTTGGCTGTGGGGGTATCTATACATACAATATGTATGTTGTTTGTGCCCCCTCACCCCCATTAATGGTGCATGTAGACATATATGTTTTTGTTATGTTCCCTTTTATATCTATAAACGTATGTCTGTATATACCTATATAGATACATATTTATGCTTACATATATATATATATATATATATATATATATATATATATATATATATATATATATATATTGCTGTGTGTGTGTGTGTGTGTGTGTATGTATATATATATATATATATATATATATATATATATATATATATATATATATATATATATATATATATACACACACACACACACACACACACACACACACACACACACACACACACACACACACACACACACACACACACATATATCAACATGTTTAAAACATTTCCTGTACTGTTGAATGACTGGGCTGGATGATATGTTTGTGAAAACATCAGGTTATTTATGTTTGACATGGCTTAGTGGTAAATCACTTTGGCTATGGTGTGCAAGGTCCTGGGTTCATGACTTGCAGGGGTTGTTTTTTTATTTGTTGCTGGGCAGAACAAGGGCCATTGGATACAGAGTGATTAAGGCACTTTTAAGCAAGTTTGCATGGGTTTGCGCCGAGGTAAGCACTGCTAACATCTGGTTACAGTTTCTTACAATGATTTAGCTTCTCAATTGCTTAACCTGTGTAGGCATTGCTTAACCTGTGTAGGCAGTGCTTACCCCCATGCAATCAAGCTAAAACCCACTCACTGCTTAAAAGTGCTTACTCCCGCTTACCCCCTTGCTAATTTCTTTAAAAGAAAAGAAAAAAAGGGTTGATAGGAAAGTGGTGAAATAGGGGCACAAAGAGGGAAAGACAGTAGGGAAAATAGCTAGGGATGTGCAGGAGGGTGTAGTGAAGGTCCATAGCTGCCCATGTCTTCTACAGCAACAGCTGTGCATATACACTGAATTTGGAGGTATATTTGGACACCCAAACCCCTGAGAGAGGGGTGAGGACAACAATAATATGTTGTGATGCCAATTAGACCAGATTATGTGTGTCCAGTGGACACGTGTGAAATGGACAGCTATGTATGGGGCGATATTTTTTTTTTGGGAACAGATTGCCCTTTTTTTAGGTGAGAGTGGGATGTTGGGGAGTGATGGTAGGTATATTTGGGGAGGTAGGTTTGGTAGGTTAACAGACAAAACAAACAAGATGCATACAGAGGCAGTATATGACACATGTGGGGGGTAAACACCTTGATGGGGAGGGGTGTTGGGAAATTACAAACCCATGAGCCCCCTAGTGGAAACAGTGGGACTGAGGTCCCCACACATGGGCAGTCACCACGGCACCATCGCAGCCCTGAAGGTGGTTATGCTGGGGGCTGAAACTGAGAGCCAGGCCAACCCTCTAGTTATGACACATGGCCTTAGAGCTGGCATAGCAGATCTCCAACCTCCCTGCAGAGCTCGCTACGCACCATGACCCAGACCCAGACCTGGTGATGGGTGACAGGTTCTTGTCCACTCCTGCTCCCAGGGGGGATGAGCCCCATCCCCAGCAGCAGTTCCACCCAATGGTGGTGCAGGACCAATGGAAGAGGAGGTCTCAAGTTGGGCCCCAGACGTGCTGGTGCCCAGTGCCATGGCCAGCTGAGATGGGACAGGTGGGTCCACTTGGACAAGCATTCCCATACGTGCTATGGTGTTTACGGCTTATCAACATATGTGGGTTAGTAATATTCAACACATTCTAGGATTAGGTATAACAGCATGCATAGATATTCCCATTAACCCAGACACCAGTTATGGAACAGTTGCATAGCAAATGAAACATATGCATATATGGGACTACAGTGGTAATAAGAACAGCATGCAGGTACATTGATGGCACCATGCCACCAATGTTGGAGTATTTCAACATAGCACATGCATAGAAACAGATTTATATAATTATCAAACATAGGACATATGTCCCAACATTACAGTGGAGTCATCACGTACCAGTTGAGGTGGGTATTTAGTGTATTGTTGGAGATATGGTGGGGAGGAGAAAGATGTCAATTAACAACTAGTATATTTCTGTAGTTCACATTACTTTCCTAGTCAGTGCTGTTATCTGTACCTTACAAGTATTACTACACTACCCTATTGCCTTAGTTTGGACAGTGATATTGCTGTCGGCAACTATATGCATGGACTGGTTTTACCTACAGTATACACTTCTTACCTGGTATACCTGTGGAGGAATTGTTTGTTAACACTAACTAACTGTTTCTACACATACTCCCAGATTCCAGATTGATGTTATATACATACCTGTCCATCTCGTTTTGCACAGACTCTGTCCATGTCTTGACCACATGCAGATGAACTGGGACATATGTAGACTATTGCCCTCTTCAACCTTTAGTAACTTACAACACTCTTATACAGGATTTCCTAGACAGTTATATTATGTAGCACAGTGTGGGTGACAGTGATCAGTGATACCTTATTATTCAGAGGAACAGCAACACTCACAATGCCATACAATACCCAAGTAAACAGTACCAGTACAGGGTATCATTCTTTTATTTCTGGGCACAGTGTTCATATCTGACAGACCTGTGGGAGCAATGTTTGTTAGCACTACCTCAATGTTGCCAAACAAAGTACCAGATTCCACATTACTATTATGCACATACATCTCACTCTGTTACTCTACACACTCTGGTCACAGCTTGACAACATGGGGATGTAGATGGGACATACTTGGCTTATTACTCTCATAACAGTTTGGGGAGTTGCTAGAGTGACAGGTTTATTCTTATAGATGTGTGACAATCAGTTGTATTTGTTGTTTGCTACCTATACATCTGGGATCATCCCACTGATTTCCCAGGGGGACAGAGTGACCGGCAGCAGATATGGGCCACTTTACTGGACATTCTGCACATATCTGTACAGTTATGGGGTATGATTCTGTATGCAGACTACTACCGCTCCCGGAATTTGAACCATGGCTGTGTGTTCTAAAAATGCAACAGTTCACATCTCAGTTGCATGTGCTATTCAGATTTTGTTGTTTGTCTTCTCACTGTTTTCTTTCAGTTGTACTAAATGACCTCTGGGGATTACACCAGTCATAGACAGACATTCCTTCACATTTTATTTATGTTGCACAGTGTGGGTAACAGTGCTTAATACAGCAGTATTATTAAGTGATTACAACTCTACATTACCAAATCATACCATAGTAAACATATGCAGTCCAGCAGTTAGACTTTTATTGTCAGGCTATTATGCTTTTATTTACATACAACCTATATAAGACTCTTCCTGCCATATTCTCTGGTATATGCAGTACTTGCCTTAAACAATACAGGTTTTATACTGGCAATCAACTACTTTTAGATTTATTTCCTATGACAGTACATGCAAGAGTATTACTAACCTGCCTTGCATTGCAACCTCTCCAAGTGACATCCATGGGCCTCCTGGTTCACGGCCCTCTCACTTGTTGAAGGACATAAGATGAATATTTAGCCATACCTATCCATAATATACATGAGCTGGCAATTATTAAACAGGTAGTGGAGGGATACTTACACACAGCTGGGACCACCCCTGCCGTCTTAGCCTCTTGGATCCACTGATCCAAGACATCCCCCTTTCACCACTTCAGGTCAGCATAGTGATGCCTGACCTGCTCATCAGTTCGGGGTATGCCAGTGAAACTGGTGAAGTCACTGGCGAGATAGTCCCAGACTTCCACTTTATATTGGGATCCCTGGCACTTGCCCTGCAGCAGTCTCTACTCATGGTCTTTGACAAGGAGTCCTGCCATGACTCGGAATCCTGTATGCCCCTGCACCCGAAAGCACACTCCCTCTCCCCTTCCTGACATGGTGCCTGCAAGGGGAAGCTACAACCAGTTATGAGATGTATTCTCACCTGTTGGGTTTAAGTAGGGCCAATTTCACGCACTTTGTCATGAATGTATGGTTTTGAAAAGGCTAAGCTATGGGCAAACATGCTTACCTAAGGTTGGCATTGTTTAAAGAGGTATACCACTGGCAAATTGAGTTAGCTGGCCTACACATTGCTTACACCTACTAAGCTGGCCTGTGCAATGCTCAGCATTGCTTAATATTTACTTTGCATTATATTTGCTTTTTGGCATTGATTTATTATTCATTACATGTTATATATATGTCTGGTATCAATGATTCATGTGTATGTACACTGTATGGGTTCCTTGTGTTTAATAGAGGACTTCAACACTGTATTACAATTACACCTCACATCTGGGCTTACTTCAGTACTCCAGTTCACATATTTATGTTATGTAGTAGGTTATAGAACATATGACTGTATACTGATTCCTTTCACATGTTCAGTTTGATTTTACTATAGTGAGGATTTGTTTGGTGATACCTCAGTCTAATTTTTTTTGCTGTGCTGGCTTGGTGGTTAACTACTGTGACTATAGTGTATAGGGTCCCCGGTTCAAGACCTGCAAAGCTGTTTACTTTGTTGCTGGGCAGAATAGCAGCTGTTGGATACAGAGTGACTAAGGCACTTTTAAGCACTTGTAAGTGGGTTTGCATGAGTTTGCGCAAGGGTAAGCTATGCTAACCTTCGGTAAAATATGCTTACAGAGAGTTAGCTTCTATATTGCTTAACCTGTGTGTGCATTGCTTACCCCCATGCAAATGGGCTTAAACCCTGTGCTTACATATGCATACTCCCACTTACTACTGCTTAATACTGCTTATACTTGCTTACTAGTGCTTACTCCTGCTTACCACTGCACTAATTTAGACAGTAATGTCTAATGGTTCTTGGGAAGGTGGGGTATTTGGAAGCTGTATGGAGTTATCATTCATTATACATTTTACCTTCCATTCGTATCCATGATTCCTGTGTACATATACTGTATGGGGCACATGTGATAATCTGTGGACGTTGCAACATTATGATACTGACACGTCACATCTGCATTTAATGCGGTACTCCAGTTCGCAAACATATGTTATTTAGTAGGTTATGCAACTAAAAATATTGGTCATAACATGATTTAGTATGGAAAATGGAATGTGCTGCAGTGGGACTCAAACCAGGAATGACTGCTTGTAAGGTGAATACTCTGCTCACTACACTATTGCTATACTGCTGCATTTGCATATATCTTCCTTTTTATCCTCTTCTGCCATTTAAGCTGCATTAACTGCAGCTAAGCGATGGGCAAACCCATGCACCTACGGTTACATTTAATTTGTTTCATAAAAAATAAAAGTATCTTTATATTGTTTGTGTTTACTATTGTTTTTATGCATGTGGGGGGATGTTACTGGGGGTATGCAGACACCTATGAGCGGTCGTGCTCATTC
Source organism: Protopterus annectens (assembly GCF_019279795.1). Classification (NCBI taxonomy): domain Eukaryota; kingdom Metazoa; phylum Chordata; order Ceratodontiformes; family Protopteridae; genus Protopterus; species Protopterus annectens. The sequence goes on from NC_056734.1 coordinate 854,014,031, forward strand.
TTTTAGGGCTTTCTGCTGTTCTACATTGCAGGGGCATGTATATTCTGAGAGCTCTGCTCTCAGACACACCCCCTGCACTCTTGCATGCTCCACGTAGGATTAGGAGCTCAGGCAGCGCGCTGTCATTAATATGCATGGCATGCTGTCGTCCTGCTCCTGAATGGCTGCATCCATGCAGGACTAGGCTAGTCCTGCATGGAAGAATAGTGAATCTGGGGGCTTTACTTGGATGAGAAGTAGAAGCCATGTTGTTCACAATAGAAGTTAAATTATCCACTTTCTTTCATTACAGTGGAAACCGCCATAACCAACTGTGATAAATCCATGTTATTAGCAGCAGTGATGAACAAATGTTCAAAGCTAGGATTCATAGGAAAACAAGTTATTCTAATTCCTTTCTCCACTTTTCTAGTAACCATCCACTACAATAAAAGAGACTGGTGGTGAAGGGTCAGTTGGTGAGGGTGGCCTGCATGGTGTCTGAAAATATTGAATTCTTTAAAGAATACCAAACTTTGAGTGATATGTTTTTAAAATGAGGGTACCCCCCTAAATTAGTGGAGGAATTAGTAAGTGAAGTTAAATGGAATTGGGCAAATGGGACCTTTCACCCTGTCTTAGCACAAGGGACTAGTCTGAATTAATCTAACAAATTTGTTAAGAGTAACTTTGGAATTTCAAAAGAAACTAAGTACAATCTCAGATTTATTACAGCATTTAGTTTGGATTCCGGAATTATTAGACAAATTCTTAACAAGAACTGGAACCTAATAATTTCCGAAAATGAACTGAAAAATATAGTTGAGCTTAAACCAAGGATTATATTTAGGAGGGGACCTAATTTGAAAAGTCTACTTGAGAAACCTAAGGCTATATCAGTGAGAACAGCAGGAATCTATAAATGTGAAAATTGCCCATATTGCAGATTTATGGAGGTGGGGGCAACATTTAAGATTCATGGGAAGCATTTTACATACAGGAAAATATTTAATTGTTGCTCTAAAAGGGTGATCTATTTGGCTACATGTAAATCATGTCCATGTTTATATGTCAGGAAAACCGATTGAAAGTTTAAGGAAAGGGTATACAAGTACATTTACAGCATTAGGAAAATTAAAATAGACAATGCGTTAGCAAAACATGTTCAAGAATACCCTGACCACACTTACAGTTTTCGGATTATTGACCAAGTAGAACAAGACCCTCAAGGGGAACCTATTTCTTTAAAATTAGAACTTCAGAAGTTGTTGTGGCAAATAAGACTGAATGCCTATTGTCAGCCAGGCTTGAATGATGCATGCTCTTTAGCATGCATCTTAAAGTTAGCAGCCTACAAAGGTAGTTATGCTGTTATATTGGTTTTATGTTTACTGGTGTTAATACCCTTAAAGTATATATAATTTTTATTACTTAATAACATATATATATATATATATATATATATATATATATATATATATATATATTTTTTTTTTTTTTTTTTTACTAGTTTTATATAGCAGAAGTATTTTTTGACATTTTTGATATTTTTGTGATATACTTTTTATATGCAAGTATGGTACTTTTTCTTTGAATATGAATTGAAAGGGGCATTTGAATTTGTGTAATTGATCATGTGACCTGTTTTATATTATTTAATGTAGCAGGTGTTTAATTTTTAATTGTCTAATGAAGTTTTAGTCACTGAACCAAAACGAAAGCACTGACGTTATTTGTTTGAAGATTAAAGGTCTGCTCGTGGAAGCTTTCCTTGCTTTTGCCTGTAGCCTTTCTTTTTTTTTTGGAAGTTTTGTTGCTATGCCAGTTTAGAAGTAGGCGTTCAGATATTGTGCATGGCCAAGTGTTGGAGGGTGTCCACCTCCTGCTGCAGGCAAATGGATGTTCCCAGCAATGGCATCGGATAGACAGCTGTGCATTAGCAAGTGCCACAAATTGTGTAATACACCAGCTACATGTGATGCATGAAGGACAAGAGTGCAGACACAATGAGATAACGGAGACATTGACTTCTCAGATCCAAAATGAAGACAAACTGGCCACAAAACCAACATGAAGGCAGCATAATATATCCAAACACATCTCTTTTGTAAACCAACACAAGACAGCAGGATAAATCCAAACACAGCTTTATTTTAAAAAGAAACTGGAGTAGCGCTTTCGTTCTAATATCTTAAAACTTCATAAGATAAAAATACCTTTTCTTAGCCAAAGCTTTATATATAAAGTTCAAACACACAGTAAACAGTCACATGACAGCTGAGCCTTTCTTAAAGCTTAAATTTAAAGGGGCACGTTCTTTAAAACACAGCCTTATAACAAATACATTTTCTAAAAGCATATTGTAACAGCATTATAAACCTGTATGCACACATATATAGCAATCCCATCAAAAACAAAAATATTAATAAAAATATGAAAAACTATGTATAGATATATATATATATATATATATGTGTGTGTGTGTGTGTGTGTGTGTGTGTGTGTGTGTGTGTGTGTGTGTGTGTGTGTGTATGTGTGTGTGTGTGTGTGTGTGTGTGTGTGTGTGTGTGTGTGTGTGTGTGAGTGTGTGTGTGTGTGTGTGTGTGTGTGTGTGTGTGTGTGTGTGTGTGTGTGTGTGTGTGTGTGTGTGTGTAAAAAAAAAAAATGTATCTACATAATTCTTTTAATTTTAGTAAGCAGGCAATTGAGCTTGGCCATTTAAACCTGATAAACGTCCAACATTAAAACTGAGCTGCCGATACAGCTCCCTTTTTTCAACTAATAAGGACCATTGCCACCCCCTGCACCTGCTTGAATAAATGCCCCTCAAAAGTGATAAAGTTGTTGTTCAGAACCATTTACATACAGGACCTGATAGTGAGGATAGTGTCATGGTTCAATGTACTATTTAAGCATAAATAGTCATAGAACCATTCTAGTCCAACATCATGGGGTATTACTGAGAAGAGGTCACAGACGTCAGTGGTGACCAAGATCAAGTCCTCGTGGTACATACTGTTCTTAACTTTAGACAGAAAGTCCCAGGAGTCCTTGATCACCAGGTCTCTGTTATCAAGGGTGTGCTTAACAGTGTTGTCAATATATTTAGCCAAACTGAAGGTTTTAGAAGCTTTTGCATCAACAATCGGTCGTAAAGGGGGGTCAGAGATACTCTTACGTATTATAGTGATTCCAAAAATGGTAGAAATCCTTGATGAAGTGATTGGTATTAAATCTGGCTATACAGTTGTGAGTTATTATGGTTAACAATAGTAGACTCAACACACATCCCCACATCTCTGGGGTACTCCTGTGCTAATCCTGATATTTCTTGAGGAATTCTTGCCCACACATACTTTTTGTGGTCTTTCGATCAAAAAGTCCAGTATCCACTTGCATGTGTTACTGATGCCTGGATGGTAAAGTTTCTCGATTAGCTGTTGTAGGATAATTGTATTGAATGCTGAATTAAAGTCAATAAACAGCATCCTAACATAACTGTCCTTACTCTCCAGTTGTGCCATTGTGAGATGTAGTGCAACTGAGATGGCATCCACCATGGAGTAATCAGTATGAAATGCAAACTGTAGTGGATCAAGTGCAGCTGGTAGTTTTGCTGACAGGTGTTTTTGACCAGTCTTTCAAAACTTTTCATGACAGTGGACATGAGGGCTACTGGTCTGTAATCATTTAGGCTTGAGGGGGGTTGCTTTCTTTGGCAGTGGTATTACGTTTGTATTTTTGAAGCATTTGGGTACTTTTGCTTGTACAAGAAAGATGTTAAAAATGTCTGTGAGTACAGTGCTTAGTTGTTCAGCACAGTTCATTAACACCCCTCCCAGGATGTTGTCCAGTCCAGCAGCCTTTCTGAGGTTCACCTGTTGCAGGGTTTTCCTCACCTCACCTGTCATTAGACTGAGCACTTCATACTCTGGACTTTTTGGAAGTTTTACTGCTTTTGCGGAGTTTCTGTCCTCTAATCTGCTGTAGAAGATGTTTTGCCTATCCAGGAATTCTATGATGTCCCCACATTTAGCTGATAGTGATTTGTATTCTGTAATGGCTTTTATGCCCTGTCACATGCTCCCGGAGTCCCTTCTATCAGTGAAGTGGCTCTGGACCTTCCTTTCATAGGCCCTCTTTACTTCTTTCATCCATTTCTTCAGATTTGCCCTAGCCGCCCTGAGCGCTTCCTTGTCATTCATTTCGAATGCCTCATTTCGCGCACTCAGAAGCTCATATACTTTCCTTGCGTGACAAGTTTCTGATTGGCTCATGATATTTTTGTTAGTTGTCACATCATCTGCACATTTCAAATGGGTTCACTATGAAATCTCAAAATACTGAAATCCCGAATTTCAAATCCCGAAAACCCATAATCAAGAAACTCAAAATCCCAACCCTACACTACACAGAAAGCACACACATAAACATACACATAACTTCCCCCCACAAGCACATAGACAAACCTAGACCACATATAAGCAGGGGGGGAAGCCCCCCTGAACCCCCCCCCACATTCCCATACTTATATATACTAACTCCGAGATTGCATAATCAGACACACAAAGATAACTCACACCCACACATTTCACAGTCCCCCGCACACACATATCACAGTCACAACACACACTGACATATATTAAAGCCCCTAACCAACACACTTACACACACATACACACCCGAACTAACACCTAACCATTCACACACCGCAACACCAGAAGCGCTAATTAAAATCTCCGTACTTCAGGATTTTGAATTTTGCGCTTCTGGTGTTTCAGGATTTCAAGGCTTTGGTGTTATAGTTTCAAAATACTGCAATTCGGGATTTCTGTATTTCAAAATTATAAAGGGAACCCTTGCAAATATATTTGCTTATCAGTTGTTGCAGTCTCCTAGAATATGCTCTAGTTAGTGTTATCAAAACAGCCTTGGATTGTTTTGATTGCTCCTTTTGGCCACACCTTTGGTTGCTTCACAGTGGGTTTACTTAACCATATATCTCAGTGTGCTATGCTGACATCATTGGTTTCATGGGTAAATTGTACAAAATCAGTTGTAAAATTGTTATATTCTATAAACAATGGTATCTTTTCTTTTTTGTGATCTCATATAATAAAGTTGTAACCCAGGTATCTGATAAATAGTTTAAATGAGGTCATGAAACTATTATTAAACAAAAATCTTCTTTCCCACATAATCATTGTGATGTTGGCAAAAAGGGCCCTACAGGCAAAGCCCATTGCTACCGCCTTACTTTGCAGATAATACTGCCCTTCAAACATAAAGGAGTCATTTTTTTAGTACAGTTTCCATCAGGGTCTCATATAAGATGATTTTTTTCTTGTGGAAGCCCTTTCTCGAATAGAAAATCAGCAAACCATTCTAGTCCAACAATATGTGGGATGACAGTATAAAGGTCCTTCATGCCAATAGTGATAAAAATGTAATTTGCTTTATACTCTAACTCATTCATCAGTTGTAAAAATGCCACGAGCCTTTACAATCATGAGTTTCTTGGAAAACCAGGTGTTTTAACTTTTCATCCAAAAATGTAGCTATAAGGTGGTAATTGAACCCCATGCATCAATTACTGGTTGCATAGGTGGGTTATGTATACTTTTATGGATCCACCTTGCTGCACATTGCTTCCAGGGATTTGGCCAGGATACAGCTGGCAGCTATCTGTGACACTCCCATAGTATCCCCATGTGTCTCTGGAATGTCCCAGATGCAAGTACACTTAGGTTGAGACACACTTTGGTTTCAAGTGAGATGGGGTTTCCTCGCAGAGTTTGCACAGACTTGTGTGGAGAACACATGTAGCACATAGCTTGCTTCAGCTGTACCTGTGAATTATTTGCTGGTGTGACAACTGGTTTACTTGCTGTCTTCTAGTGTGTACAGCCACAGCCTCATGTATGGCTTGTTTCACTGCGGCATGTTTTAGTTCATTTACAGCAGGTTGCATTTTGTATGAATTTTTTTGTTCTTTTGCTAGGGAAATTGTTGAGCTCTGTAGTATTAGCTTTTATTCTTTAGGGTACATAAGGCATATGCCGAGGATTACAGAAACAGAGTCAGCACAGCAGTTTGTTGTATTTTAGTTGTGTTGTGTGCACATGATGTGTTTTGGATCAGACAGGCATGGGCAAAGACTGTAATTATCCTACACTGTCTAGCTAAGTATTCAGACTGCTTTCAACGTGTCTTCTGAAATTGCATCTGCAGCAGATGCACTGAAGTCTCCCTTCGGCTTGCTGCATTGTTCGCAAATAGATTCAATGAACTTAGTAGAATCTGGCCTGATGTTTTGTGTAAAACTAAGTATTTGTCTTTTTTCTCGTATTGAAAACTTTGCAAGTCAAGTAGTAGTGTCTGAGGATAAATGAGACCACACTGATTTATGACAAATGACTTCCAAACTTCATTTTATATACATTATAGAAATTAATATTTAATCATTCTAGTCATATAATTGTATGATACTTAAATCCTAAACAGAGTTTTAAAAATTACTAAACACTAATTACTCTATTATGTTTAAAGAATTTAAAATTCCCAAATTCTAATTCTGAACTAATTTAACTTTTAACAATATGTGACATGTGTGACACATCATAGGTTCATAGGTTCATAGGTAGGTACTAGGCTATTGGCCCTAGGGCCTATATAAGCCTTGCCAAATGGTACCCTGGCTTTTGCCACCCAAGAAAATTATTTTCCTGTGCCCCTGTCAAGCAGAGCCACAGAAGTGATCCCTGGGGTGAATTTCCTATCTCCCATCCAATCATCAAGATTTTTCTTGAAAAGTGCTTTGTTTGATATAGATAGGTAGTTTGTTCCAGAGTATGAGAAATCTCTGAGATAGGAATCTATCCCACCAGCATGTTCTATTTATTGTGGTGACAAGGTTTAGGTCCCTAGAGCATGTAGCTCGGAGGGATTGGGATTTCTTTACGTGGAGCATGTCCAACAGCTCTGGGTTTGACATAGCTTTGTATCTTAGGCAGAGATCGCCTCTGAGTAGGCGATATGCGACAGAGTAAAGCTGGAGTTTTTTGAGACGGTCTGCGTAGGGCATCTGTTTGAGGCCAGTAATCCTCTTTGTGAGGTATTTCTGTGGCCTTTCCAGTTGTTGTAGATGTCTTGTGAGGTACATACCAAAAGGGGCGTTGTACTCTATAATGGGTCTAATGAGTGATGAGTAGAGGGGAACAATGACCTCTTCTTTCCTGGATGAGAAAACTTTTGTGATGAGGTGTGCCATGTAGAAGGATTTCCTGACTACTGTGGTGATGTGATTATCAAAGGAGAGACTACTGAACACCTGTGTCCCAAGGTCTCTTATCACACTTTTCGGTGTTAAGTAGACTACTGCCTATGTGGTAGTTCATGGGTACAGAGTTTTTAACAAAAGGGATGACAATGCACTTTTTGGCATTGAGCTTGAGTCCATGGCTTTGACACCAGGCATCTGTCTCAGTGAGGCCCTTTTGTAGGATGTCCGCATCATTAGGAGATTTGATTATGGCTCCTAGTTTGCAGTTATCTGCCAACTTTGTTAGCCAAAGACCTTCTGTGTTAGCCTGCACTTCAGAAAAGTAGATACCAAACAGGAGAGGACCTAGGACTGAACCCTGTGGTACTCCACTTGTCACTGGTCTGAAGTTGGATTTAGAATCTGCTATTTTCACAGTGTGGGTTCGGTCAGTGAGCCAGTTGGCAACCCATCTTGTGACATAGTGATTTATACCAAGTTTAGTGAGTTTGTCTATAATTCCAGAGTTGGGGATGGTGTCGAAAGCCTTGGCGAGATTTAATTAGGCTGTGTGTACCACCTTACCCACATCTACAGCTTTGGTGACTGCTTCAAAGAAGTCTATCAGGTTTAGGAGACATGATCTGCCTTTTACAAACCCGAACTGGGTAGGGTCCAGAGTTTGGAGAATACCAATGTCATTAATTTATATACTCAAGCTTCCTGTAATGATGCAGCCAAACATATCCCAAAGAAAGAAACAGCTAATATCATCAAAGTATTTTCTTACACTTCTCCAATAACAGACTGTTCATTTTGACATGTTTCAGGGCATTAGTAAGTGAGGATTAGTTCCTGCTCTAGTGGCACTATGAAGAACTGATCAGATAACACCTGACTTGCAGTCATCAGCAAACTTTGTTAGCCACAGATCTGGATTTGGTGGTCAGAGAAGTATATGCCGAATAGCATGTATGCACAGACCACTGAGGTATCCTGCTACTCATTTTTTTTCTTTCTACGGTATCAACTGTTATTCTAACTATGCCAGTTCTATCAGCTAGCCAGTTTGCTACCCACCTTATCTTGCCCTAGTCTGTATTTGGGTTTCTTATTTTATTTACAATACCATAATGGGGGATGGTGTCAAATGCCTTTGCCAGTTTCAGATAGACTGTGTGGACTAAATGACTAGTGTTCGCAGCCTCAGTGACCCTCTTGAAAAAGTTTACTAAACTGAATAGGCATAACTTTCCTTTGACAAAACCAAACTGCTGATGGCAAGGTGTATGATATTTTATATCACAGTTTAGGAAGTCAGACATAATTGCACAGCAGTTAGGCTGATTTGTCTATAGTTCCAGCATCCATGTCGGGGCCTCTTTTGTAAACAACATTGAAACCATTTTTCTAAATGACATTGAAACCATTTTTGTTTTCAGGTTGCACCTCTCAATTTTCTTCCTAAAAACATAGAATTACAATCTTCTTTCATATTTTAAATGATAACTTCTGTTATATATTTTATTTCAGTTTATTTCTTCAGTACTAGTTATCCTTTGTTTTCTTTGGTTTAAAATTTTATAGCTGCCTTTCTCAAAATGCTCCCAGTCGATATCTTTATTTTTAACTATAACTGTATTATACTTTTTTCATATTAGAAAGTTTCCCAAAAGAGCTAAATATGCTTGTCTCCTTGGGCAGAAATAGTTTTACTCTAGCTGGATAAAGTGCATTAACATAATACTGTTCTTCTTAAGATGTTTAAATTTCTTGTCAAAATAGGAAATACATTTTACAATTATGGACCTTCAGAGACTCTTTTTGTTTTATAGGTTATTTCAAGTGAATTGAGCTCTCTTTGTCAAAAACAGAGTCCTTCCTGCATGTTAAATATGTTTGGAAGACAGGTGGTTAAAAATTGACTATATTACTACCCTTCATTTTACTGATACACCATATATTCTGAGAGTATTCTTCCTTTCTCAGTTCTCTAAACCTCAGTTTTATCTAGCAACAATTATTTTGCTGTAAAAAATCAGCCTGCCGTGAGCTGTCATTTAATCTTACATCTGTGTAAAAAAAATTAAGAAAAGAAAATCTCTTAGGCCTTTTATTTAAAATCGTTGTTTAATCGTGGTTTTGAGGAATTCTCTTTGCTACAGTTTTCTTGAATAACATCTACTTTGGCAGAAAGCTCATTTGTTTTCATGGATTATTTCTGTATAGATGTCTTCATCTGTTGTAAACCCTTTTTAAAGACATGTCACATTGAGCTGATCTTTTAGTTCGCATTTTCTTGATTTGATCCAGAGAAATAAGCTGTAGGCAAATCTGTATCTTAAACTCAGGATTTTTGACTCTGGCAACTCCTTTTATAGTGGAGTTAAATGGAACTTTACTGTCAAATTATCTTCAGAGAACATAACACGAGCTGCAACTTAGTGGCACTTGGATTCTTTCCTGATGTTCAAAATATCCTAAATGTACTTTTGTGCATTTTAGGTGAAATTCTGCTATTTCTGATTTTCTAAATGAAATTTAACATTTTGTCGTTGTAACATACTGAATATAAGCTTTTGTGAAATTGTATTTATTTATTTATCCTTTGTTGACCAGGTTACTACCACTAGGCTAGTACCCTCTTTTCATTGGAGGCCTGAGGTGGGATTTATACTATGAGGAAAGATTTGGCCAGGGCATTGGGGAACTTCTCCTATTCTTTTTGATGCATGCTGTGGAATATTTTCCATTCACTTGAGCTAGCAACAATTCACTCAGGAGTGTTGCACTGCATTGTCAGTAATCAATGTAATTGGTGTCTTTTGATGGCATATTGGGCAGCATATATCTTATTGCTTCTTCTCTCAGATGAAATAAATGTAATGTGTAAGTACAGGCTAAAATGAGACTGAATGTGGCATTTTTTTATTTTTCTCTGGAGAATGATGTCATCTGCTTAAAATAACTGTCACCATTTCTGGTGAGAGTGAATAAAGAAAAAGAAAACATTTAATCAGGTAAGCCTTGTCCAAGTTTGACATCAGCTAGGTCTATATTACAAAAATGACACATCATTGAAATCATATCACAATACCTGCCTCTTCCTATCTTTGATTAAAGTTATGATCGTTTTGTTTTCTGATGATAAATGTGTTGTCCAATACAACCTAAAGAAATGTCCCACTTTATTGTTTACTGTCCCCTGTGCACATTCAAAAGTAAATCATATTTTAGATTTAATACTGTGCATGATAGTATAATTTTCTGCCTCTAATCTAAATAAAACTTTTTTCTGCATTTTTCAAAATGCAGTGTATAAAATTAGTCTTAAAGAGCAACATAGTCGTGTATATGTCTAACTCTCAACTCCATGACCTGTGAACATACATTTTCTCACTGTTTATATATAGTTGCAGCTTTTTCTCTCATCTATTGGGGTTTCTTCTGGCAGCTTTCTGACATTTTATGAAGGCAAACTGATCAGGCTGAATAGCTACTTCAAACTCTCTATGCATAAAGCCTATTTCTTTGCTCTTATGAGCTAAGATCTGGCTGAAAAGGTTACACTAGAGTCAATCCAATTATTGTTTACCCTCAAAGAAAGTTGTATCAAGGATCACAAGAAAGAAAGGGGCATGTCACTCTTTCAAGAGTATTTAACTTGGGGGAGGTCAATTCTACCAGTTTTAGAAAAACATCTTTGGGAGAACCTTCCTTGTTTCACAGTTGCTTGCCAGTGACTAAAGTAAGTGAGATTTTGTACCCACTTGGTAAAAGTTTCAAGTTGTATCACAATGTCAATTGCCTTTTCCCAAAGGAAATCATTCCTGGTGTGGTTTTTAAGTGTATGCCAGCAATGATTTACTTGTTTTGAGAGATTTCTTGCTTCTTTGACTTGGTGTAAACATGGAGTTGGTATGTATAATTTTGGATTTTGGGGTGTGTGGGGCACTTAGCCCTGACATCAGGGGTGCAGGGGGCTTGCAGCACTGCAAAATACTATTAAAATTGATTTTTCACTCTTCTGAATTTTGGCCAGTTTTGTAGTGTTTCTGTTCAATGGCCTCAGGAAGTTGGCATTTTATAGTGGAACCATGTCTATCCTATCACTGCATTTGGTTAATATATATATATATATATATATATATATATATATATATATATATATATATTAGAAAAAAGAAAGAAGTTATGAATGGCAGTGTTTACACCACTAAATTAACATGTAGATATATTGCTGATTTCTTACTTTTCTACGTTTCCAGTCAGACTTGTGTCTTTCACTCTGGAATGGTGAGACCATTTATTTGATCCTATATTGTTACTTTTAATTTAATTTTTCCCCGTTTTGTAGTTTTGCATTGGCGATGGGAGGGTACCTTACCTGCATGCCAGTCATTAGTCAGTCTGCTTTTTTGGGTTGTTATGTGCACATTTGCCAAGGTTTATGACTTTTGTAAATGTGAAAGCAAACAGAGTAGAAGACAGTAAAATACTTGCAGCATTACTGTAACAATGCTTTGAGAAGGTTGGCACTCAATGTTTACATACTAGCTGGAGTGAGTCATATTTTAGGGAGAGTTACATCTGTTATCTTATGCAAGATGCATAAGTGATATCTTTTTTTTCTTCAGAAGATATCATCAGTACAGCACTTAAAGGTAATAAGGGATGCCATTGCACCTCAGGTCGGAGCTCAATTCAAATATATTCTAGATGAAGTTTAGCAGCACCAGCAAAGGTATGAGGCTCCCAGTTGAGGGAAGACTAAGAGTCCAAGGTCAATGAGTGTGCTGACAGAAACTGTGGAAGAGGGTACAGTGGAGAATAGGTACAAATGTGAAAGTGAGACAGTTTTGGATGAAGAGGAAGCTTCATCAGGTCCTCTTGGGCCTATGGCTTCTCATACAGATAATGATACACATTGTTGTACTGTAAAAAAGTCAGTAGCTCAGGATGAATCAGATGAGGAATATTTGGAAAGGTTTTTGATTCTTATTGATGAAGACAGATCCAGGTTCTTTGACTTATTCATTTAAAAAGGGCTTACATTTGCAGGAGCTTTTGACTGCCGTGGAAGGGCTGTTGCACTTACCAATAGATTTGCCTGCAGATGCCCCCCCCCCTTTCAGGTTTTTAATGGCATCTCCCTAATCAGATAGTTAGTCTCAGTTATAGTCAGGGTCTTTGGCAAAGACACATTTCCAAGCATGGTAATGACAACAATCACAGCTCATATGCCTTCTTTCACTAAGGATAAGGTTGCCACTGGCAGCTATGCTGATAGTTTCAAGCCTAGTTGACAGTGTAAGCATTCAGCACCTTATAGACTCAGACTTGGCTGGTGACAGGGATTTAGGGCCCACCTTGGCAAACATAGGCAAGAAGCAGGTAGGTGAGATATGTATAGAGAATTGAGATAACTGGGTAGAAGGTTTTATTGATTTTATGGCTATCAGTTTAGAAAAAGACCCCCTGCAGGCCCTGCCCTTGTTCACATACTTTAATATTATCAGGGATGCTCAATGATTCCTGGAGGGGGGTGCTATCATGGCTGTACTATGGCCAGAAGCTCAAGAAGCTAAAGGCCATAGATAAGTTGCTTTGATGGGATAAAAAGCATGCAAACACCTAGTTTGGTGCAATGATTGATAGACCCAAGGTTTTAGTTTCAGCAGCTCACACCAAATGTAAAATTAAGGTCTGCTGGACATTTAACTATGGTCTGTGTTCTTGGTACTTCTTAATTTCCACACACGTGCTCTCATTGTGGGAAGAATCATCCCGTTACCATTTGTTGGCAAAGGAAGGTCAAACTTTATTTAAAGCTATGCGAGCAGGGGAACAAAAGTAATCTGCTCCCACTCTGGAACACGGTCTTAGGGGAGTTTTATTCTGAGGTGCTTGATGCAGCTGTTCCTTTTGAGCCTTTAAGTACAGATAGGAGGCAGCATTTTCCCATAAAAGGAGAGATATTAGCTAAGGTGTTAGTCCATTATTTCAATACTCAAGCATGGCAGTAGCTATTGGATGGATTTTCATTAGGTTTCCCTTTGAAGTCCCATGTCACTCCCAGTTCTAGACACTAAAAATTTTCATTCAGTGCAAGTAAAGGAAAGTAAGATATTCTTAAGCAGTTAATCAACACAGAAACTTTGACTTGCAGAATTTTGGCATTTTTGCAGCCCCTCCATTTTCCTCATTTCAGATTTCACCCTTGGGCCTAACAAAGACCAGTGTAGAGTCAATCATCATCTTTAATTCCTTGTGAGTTACTTGGTTAATGATATCATTAGCTGGCAAAAGGCTTGGGTCCACATCTCTTCTCTGGATGACACCATTAAATTCAGTAACATTTTCCCGATCCTCGATTAGAGAAATTGGATATAGAAACTGCATTTAATTTCTTTCCAGTCTGCATGGAAGATTGACCATTACTGGGCATGCGCATGCCGTAGTCTGTGCATCTTTTGATAAATTTAGTTCTTCATTGGTGCTGGTGACAGAAAGAACCATGTCAGGTGATGGCCCACTACATGAATGACATCTTGATAATAGATAAAATGGCTGACAGTATCAGGGAAGGCAAGGATCTATTCATCCAGCTGTACCATGACCTTGGCAGTCCTTTTGGCCAAGGGCAAAACTGAAGGCCTGGTTTGGGGTGTTATCTTTTTGAGATTGGAATTAGATGCATTGTACTCCACTTTCAGGGTCACCCCAGAGAAGTTATCAAAAAAATAACAGGAATTTGTGGGGAGTCATAAAGTCAAGATCTGTGAGGTCATGGAATTGTCGGGCCTTTTTAATTTTGCATTCAGGATAGTGGCTCCTTGTTGGGCCTTCACTAGAGCATTACCTAATTTGTTAAAATGGGTTAAGCAGAGACATCAGAGGGTTAGAGTTTCTAAGTGGCTTTGGGAGGAACTTTGTATGTGTCATTTTTTTCCTCATGATGTGCAGTAGGGTTTCCTATTGGCAGATGTGTTGGACCTTCTCCCAGGATACAAGCATGTTCACAGATACAGCATGGGAAGTAGTTAGGGGCATATTTTTAGTCTTGGTTTGTGGACCCTTGGCTTGATCTGATTCCTGGCCAACCAAGGTTAAGAGACATCATTCTTATTGAGCTCATGCTCATTTGGGTGACCACAGTCGTGTGGCAAGAGCAATATTTCCACTCTGGCAATCTAACTGCTGCACTGGCGCTCAAGAAAAAGTCATCCTATTCTAAACAGCTGAAATCATTAGTAAGGCTGTTAGTGCTTCACAGTTTGCAGGTTAGCTTATTTATTGGCAAACATGTCTCAGGTAAATATAATAGTTACCTGACATTCTCTTCCAGTTACAGCATTCCATATTTAGCTGGCCGACAAGAATTGCACAGGAGGAAGCCAACAGCATTCCACCTCACCTTTGGATGACAGGCAAGGACTGATCACACGGTTTTGAACTCCTGGGCTATTATCACCAAGAGAGTGTATGGAAAGGCATTGCAGTTATTCAGCGAATTTTGTATCAGGCTATTACCGTACGAGAGGTCCTGACCACCTTGGTTGATTTGTCACTATGTAGCTTTGAGGTCCAGATTAAATGTGGCTGTAAAGATGCTATGCATATACTTACTGGCCCTCAGCCTTTTGGCCAGGAGTGCAGACTTGCAAGACTTCACTAAGTCATGGATTATTTCCACGGTCATGTTATTTTGGAAGAAGAAGAAGGAGAAGGGTTACCCGGTGATGGCAGTCAACCCATTTATAAACAATTATTTTAGTAGCATAGTGATGAGTGTTCATTCTGTGCTTTCAGATTTCCTGTCCTTTGTTGTTTGGTCTCTCTTTTGTCTTGTCTTGTTTTTCCTGGGTGGGGATTTCATATAAGTGAGGTCTCCTTTCCCTAAAGTAGGCTAATATCTATGTCTACCAGCTAGAAATAGTTATTTGTTTATGCAAATCAGTAACAGATCAGCTTGGCCATGGTTGGTAGGCTATTTTGCATAAGTTATCCTGTATTTTTAATTGCCCTGTTTATTGGGTAGTGATTCTTGTCAGGCTATGGGGGAGGGACAGCCAGTGTGATCTGTTGTTTAAGCTTCCATCTGGCAGGGCCATTATACCCAAAGTGTTGAGCAGCCCTATTCTTAGGGCCATGGTCTTGCAAGGCCTTCCCACCTTGAGTATCTCTACTCACCCTATTCACATTGGTAGGGTAATAGATTTATCCTGGGTTGGTCACTCTATTTGGGTTATAAAGAAATGTGGGTGTTGGCCCTCTGTGGCTTTTCTTGCATACAATAGATAGGAATGTGTCTGTCAGTTGTGTTTTCTTTCAGGTATCACTCATGTTGTCATTACTGACCATTCATTCTGTTAGCAGCCAAAAGAGCAGCAGTGAGGCCAAACAGTGCTAACATGGGCCTGGATCCAGCCTCTGTTGAAGTTAACCGGAAAGGGTTTCCTGGCTTGAGATGTGAACAGTTTTTGAACATCCTTGACAGCACAGTGCAACAAGTTGATCAGCCCCAGGTCTTGATTTATATTGAGGGTAATAATATTGAACTGGTACTAGGCATGCATTTGCTGTCAGCCTTTTTTCAGCTTTGCAATATGACTCAGTGGTCCCTTGCACAGGGAGAGGTAGTTTGGTATGCTATTATCCCCAGACGTTGTTGGACTACCATGTTGTTTCCTGCAGCAGCTGAGTCAATTCACAAACTTCTGAATCACAGAAGTTCTAGGGCTGTCCCATTCATGCATCGGAGCCCTGGGACCTCTCAGATAAGCATCCTCTGTAGTTTTGAGAAGATGGAATTTACCTATCAGATCTTGGCTTGGAGTTGTTTAATCTTCATGTATCTTTCTTTGTACAGGATGTTTTAAACTTTCTATCAGTAGTCAGTTTTGAATTTGCCATCTTAACTCTTTGGCCTAGTTGTGTTTCTTACATTGTTTAGTCATTACTTAGTTATCAGTAATGCCTGTACAGTACAGTACAGCTGTGGTACTTCATTTGACAAGGTGTGGGTCTACAGAGGGCTTGCTTAAGTCAGGAATGATGAGAGTTTAAGGATGCGAGTTTATGGTCAGGAAAGGGAGGATCATGCAGTTCTGTCTGGTGGGCAATTGTGGAGTGAGCTCACACCCAACCCATTTTCCTGGGTCTTTTGTTTGTTTTATGATATTTGGGAGGGTGGTGGTGCTAATATTACATTCTGATAATATATAGTGTGCGAAGAGGCACATGAACAGACATGCCAACCTCAGAGCAGTTTAATACAGTACACAGATCAGGCTGTTCACAAGATTTATTAGAGTTTGCATATGTGGCTTGCAATAATTTGTCTGGTTCAGTGGCAATGGTTCATCGTGGTTCAGTTCAATAAAGTGGTCAGAATGGCTAATTGGTGGTGTGTTTACTTTGTGGGCCTGGGAACACATGTTGTGTTTATACAGTTAAACAAATAAAGCACAAGTGTGCAGAAGCAATGTAATAAAATTTATGGTAACTATGATCTATCATTTTAAATATAGTCTGGATTTTACACAAATATTTGTAGATCATATGCATGACAGCCTGATTAGTTCTATTTCTAAATTTGGAGACTAAGATGGCCACTGTCCTATACGCACAACTGTTTCTAAGCACTCTCAAAGCTAGTACTAATCTCTAACTTTTAAGGTAGAGAAATCATTTTTTCAGCTCAAAATTACCAACCTGATAACTTACTGTATGCATACAAGCTATTCAACTACTAGAGATTGGAATTAATACTTGTAAAATAAGCAGATTACCTTGGATCCTGTGTGCTCTTCAGTACATGTGCTCTGCATGCTCTCTGCCATGTGCTTGCTACTACTACATTCTTCAGCCTAAAATAACATAAAGAAGACAAAACTGCCGACTGATGCTGACTCTATGGACATATAAACTTCTAAAACTTAATTTTCACTGATTGCTTCTCCAGAAAAAGAAACTTTACCCAAAAGACCCAGAATGGGTAAGCAGCAAGAATCTAGTAAAATGCCTAGTAAGAACAAAACTGAACTTTCAAACCTAGAGGAACTTAAGATAGCACTACAGCCTTCATAACTATCTGTCCAAAACTTTTCGGACCAGTTAAAAACCTTCAGAGAATCCATCAACCAGATTATAACCAGGGTTGAAAAAAAACAAAAGCTAAAGTACTGGGCAATGAAATCAAAGCTGAAACACTACATCCCGCCCCACCCCTGCACAAAGACCACAGTGAAGAACTTCTCAAAAGCCAACTTCACACTTCTTAAGACTGAAGTGGTATCCTTCAAGGCCCCTGGGCCAGTGGAAACCACAACCCACACTGCTGAATCCTTTTGCAAAGGCCTTCTATGGGCACCTTCAAGAATGCATGGATCATGCAATCCCAAATAAAACCAAGACCCATTCCCCTAAAGGCAGGCACCCGGTCTGGTGGACCCCAGCCATAAACAAACTTTGCAACAGGAGGAGGAAGCTACTACATGACAGAGCAAAATCCCCAAAAGGGAAGGCATCTCTGATCAGTACTAGCAAAGAACTACGATCACTCATAAAATCATCCAAGGCCAACTTTGAGAGAAAAATCGCAAAAGACACAAAAGACAATCACAAGGCCTTCTTTAGCTATGTTAGAAACCTGGGTGGAAACTCCCAGATATGCTCAGAGTTAGTCCAAAATGACACAAAATACACTGAACCCACTGACATTGCCAACATTCTGGCAGACAGGTTCAGTGCAAATTTCTCCTCCCCCCCCCCAAAAGGAGAAATAACTATCCCAGCAGAGTGTAGCCTCCCTAACATCTCAGATGCCCAGGTGAGAGCCGCCCTCTCTAAAGCTAAAAACACAGCATCAATGGGACCGGATGGTGTCCCGGCTGTGTGCTACATGAACTCCAAGAGGAACTAAACCCACACATAAGGCTGCTGTTTAATCTTAGCCTTACTACAGGATACACTCAAAGAGTGGCGTACAGCAACAGTGGTCCCACTTCACAACGGCGGTGCTTCTACGGACACTGGAAATTACCGCCCCATAAGCTTGTCGAGCCTGGTCTGCAAAGCTATGGAGGGCATCATTATGGAACTCATAAACAAAGACATTGGGGACCTACAGACATTGGATCCTACCCAATTTGGCTTTGTCAAGGGCAGATCCTGCCTTTTGAACTTGGTCGACTTTTTTGAAACAGTCACTAAGGCCATTGATGAGGGCAAGGCAGTTCACACAGCCTACCTTGACCTTGCAAAAGCCTTTGACACAATACCCCACTCGGGCATCATAGACAAACTCACCAGCTTAAATGTAAACCCATATGTCACAAGATGGGTTGCAAACTGGCTCAAGGACAGAACCCACAGGGTCAGAGTTGCTGGAGCTATGTCAGACTCTAAGCCAGTCACAAGCGGTGTCCCACAGGGCTCAGTCCTGGGACCCCTCTTGTTCGGCATTTATTTTTCCGAGGTACAGGCAAACATAGGAGGATTGTGGCTGACAAAGTTCGCAGATGACTGCAAACTGGGCGCCATAATTGATACTCCAGCGGACACAAACATCCTTCAGAGAGGCCTCATAGAAATGGATAATTGGTGCCAGAGCCATGGCCTTAAGCTGAACGCCAAAAATGTTTAGTGATACCCCTTGGGCAAAACAAGGTACACAAATTACCACATAGGCGTAATCCATTAAGCACGGAAGAGGTAATCAGGGACCTAGGGACCCAGGTTGACAGTAACCTCTCATTTGACACTCACATTGCCAAAGTGGTTAGGAAGACCTTCTATATTGCCCACCTTATCATGAAGGGTTTCACATCTAGATCAAGAGAGGTCATTGTGCCCTGTACTCTCTTATCAGGCCAATGATTGAGTACAATGCCCCATTTGGGATGTATCTCACCCGACACCTGCAGCAGTTGGAAAGACCCCAAAAGTTCCTCACCAAGAGGATAAAGGGTCTTAAACATATGTCATATGCTGCCCGACTGAAAAACTCCAGCTCTATTCAGTCGCATACCGCCTACTCAGAGGTGATCTGTGCCTGACGTACAAGGCCATGTCCAATCCTGAATTAATGGACATGCTCCACCTCAGAAAATCCAAATCCATCAGAGCCACGAGAACAAGTGACTTAAACCTCAACACAGAAATAAATAGAACGCGCTGGAGGGACAGATTCATAACCCAGAGGCTCCCTACACTCTGGAACAGAATCCCAGTCCATGTTAGGCAGAGCCCTCACTGACTCTATTCAAGAGAAATCTCGGCAGTGGATGGGAGATCGTAAGTTTACCCGGGGTCG
>NC_056734.1:854034089-854049106 GCF_019279795.1 Protopterus annectens
GGGAAAATCAATTCATTTTGAAAAATAAGGAATTTCATTTTTTAAAACGGCAATTTTGACATGTTTCAGGGCATTAGTAAGTGAGGATTAGTTCCTGCTCTAGTGACACTATGAAGAACTGATCAGATAACACCTGACTTGCAGTCATCAGCAAACTTTGTTAGCCACAGATCTGGATTTGGTGGTTGTAGGTCAGAGAAGTATATCCGAATAGCATGTATGCACAGACCACTGAGGTATCCTGCTACTCATTTTTTTTCTTTCTACGGTATCAACTGTTATTCTAACTATGCCAGTTCTATCAGCTAGCCAGTTTGCTACCCACCTTATCTTGCTCTAGTCTGTATTTGGGTTTCTTATTTTATTTACAATACCATAATGGGGGATGGTGTCAAATGCCTTTGCGAGTTTCAGATAGACTGTGTGGACTAAATGACTAGTGTTCGCAGCCTCAGTGACCCTCTTGAAAAAGTTTACTAAACTGAATAGGCATAACTTTCCTTTGACAAAACCAAACTGCTGACGGCAAGGTGTATGATATTTTATATCACAGTTTAGGAAGTCAGACATAATTGCACAGCAGTTAGGCTGATATGTCTATAGTTCCAGCATCCATGTCGGGGCCTCTTTTGTAAACAACATTGAAACCATTTTTATAAATGACATTGAAACCATTTTTGTTTTCAGGTTGCACCTCTCTATTTTCTTCCTAAAAACATAGAATTACAATCTTCTTTCATATTTTAAATGAGAACTTCTGTTATATATTTTATTTCAGTTTATTTCTTCAGTACTAGTTATCCTTTGTTTTCTTTGGTTTAAAATTTTATAGCTGCCTTTCTCAAAATGCTCCCAGTCGATATCTTTATTTTTAACTATAACTGTATTATACTTTTTTCATATTAGAAAGTTTCCCAAAAGAGCTAAATATGCTTGTCTCCTTGGGCAGAAATAGTTTTACTCTAGCTGGATAAAGTGCATTAACATAATACTGTTCTTCTTAAGATGTTTAAATTTCTTGTCAAAATAGGAAATACATTTTACAATTATGGACCTTCAGAGACTCTTTTTGTTTTATAGGTTATTTCAAGTGAATTGAGCTCTCTTTGTCAAAAACAGAGTCCTTCCTGCATGTTAAATATGTTTGACAGGTGGTTAAAAATTGACTATATTACTACCCTTCATTTTACTGATACACCATATATTCTGAGAGTATTCTTCCTTTTTCAGTTCTCTAAACCTCAGTTTTATCTAGCAACAATTATTTTGCTGTAAAAAATCAGCCTGCCGTGAGCTGTCATTTAATCTTACATCTATGTAAAAAAAATTAAGAAAAGAAAATCTCTTAGGCCTTTTATTTAAAATCGTTGTTTAATCATGGTTTTGAGGAATTCTCTTTGCTACAGTTTTCTTGAATAACATCTACTTTGACAGAAAGCTCATTTGTTTTCATGGATTATATCTGTATAGATATCTTCATCTGTTGTAAACCCTTTTTAAAGACATGTCACATTGAGCTGATCTTTTAGTTCTCATTTTCTTGATTTGATCCAGAGAAATAAGCTGTAGGCAAATCTATATCTTAAACTCAGGATTTCTGACTCTGGCAACTCCTTTTATAGTGGAGTTAAATGGAACTTTACTGTCAAATTATCTTCAGAGAACATAACACGAGCTGCAGCTTAGTGGCACTTGGATTCTTTCCTGATGTTCAAAACATCCTAAATGTACTTTTGTGCATTTTAGGTGAAATTCTGCTATTTCTGATTTTCTAAATGAAATTTAACATTTTGTCGTTGTAACATACTGAATATAAGCTTTTGTGAAATTGTATTTATTTATTTATCCTTTGTTGACCAGGTTACTACCACTAGGCTAGTACCCTCTTTTCATTGGAGGCCTGAGGTGGGATTTATACTATAAGGAAAGATTTGGCCAGGGCATTGGGGAACTTCCCCTATTCTTTTTGATGCATGCTGTGGAATATTTTCCATTCACTTGAGCTAGCAACAATTCACTCAGGAGCGTTGCACTGCATTGTCGGTAATCGATGTAATTGGTGTCTTTTGATGGCAGTATTTCAAGCATGCATATAACTTTACTAATAAAGATAAGTCTTTGAGCAGCATATGTCTTATTGCTTCTTCTCTCAGATGAAATAAATGTAATGTGTAAGTACAGGCTAAAATGAGACTGAATGTGGCATTTTTTTATTTTTCTCTGGAGAATGTCATCTGCTTAAAATAACTGTCGCCATTTCTGGTGAGAGTGAATAAAGAAAAAGAAAACATTTAATCAGGTAAGCCTTGTCCAAGTTTGACATCAGCTAGGTCTATATTACAAAAATGACACATCATTGAAATCATATCACAATACCCGCCTCTTCCTATCTTTGATTAAAGTTATGATTATTTTGTTTTCTGATGATAAATATGTTGTCCAATACAACCTAAAGAAATTTCCCACTTTATTGTTTACTGTCCCCTGTGCACATTCAAAAGTAAATCATATTTTGGATTTAATACTGTGAATGATAGTATAATTTTCTGCCTCTAATCTAAATAAAACTTTTTTCTGCATTTTTTCAAAATGCAGTGTATCAAATTAGTCTTAAAGAACAATATAGCCGTGTATATGTCTAACTCACAACTCCATGACATGTGAACATACATTTTCTCACTGTTTATATATAGTTGCAGCTTTTTCTCTCATCTATTGGGGTTTCTTCTGGACAGCTTTCTGACATTTTATGAAGGCAAACTGATCAGGTTGAATAGCTACTTCAAACTCTCTATGCATAAAGCCTATTTCTTTGCTCTTGTGAGCTAAGATCTGGCTGAGAAGGTTACACTAGAATCAATCCAATTATTGTTTACCCTCAAAGAAAGTTGTATCAAGGACCACAAGAAAGAAAGGGGCATGTCACTCTCTCAAGAGTATTTAACTTGGGGGAGGTCAATTCTACCAGTTTTAGAAAAGCATCTTTGGGAGAACCTTCCTTGTTTCACAGTTGCTTGCCAGTGACTAAAGTAAATGAGATTTTGTACCCACTTGGTGAAAGTTTCAAGTTGTATCACAATGTCAATTGCCTTTTCCCAAAGGAAATCATTCCTGATGTGGTTTTTAAGTGTATGCCAGCAATAATTTACTTGTTTTGAGAGATTTCTTGCTTTTTTGACTTGGTGTAAACATGGAGTTGGTATGTATAATTTTTGATTTTGGGGTGTGTGGGGGCGCTTAGCCCTGACATCAGGGGTGTAGGGCGCTTGCAGCACTGCAAAATACTATTAAAATTGATTTTTCACTCTGAATTTTGGCCAGTTTTGTAGTGTTTCTGTTCACTGGCCTCGGGAAGTTGGCATTTCATAGTGGAACCATGTCTATCCTATCACTGCATTTGGTTAATATATATATATATATATATATATATATATATATATATATATATATATATATATATATATATATATATATATATATCTTAGAAAAAAGAAAGAAGTTATGAATGGCAGTGTCTATACCACTAAATTAACATGTAGATATATTGCTGATTTCTTACTTTTCTACTTTTCAAGTCAGACTTGTGTCTTTCACTCTGGAATGGTGTGACCATTTATTTGATCCTATATTGTTACTTTTGATTTATTTTTTCCCCATTTTGTAGTTTTGCATTGGCGATGGGAGGGTACCTTACTTGGGTGTCAGTCATTAGTCAGTCTGCTTTTCTGGGTTGTTATGTGCACGTTTGCCAAGGTTTATGACTTTTGTAAATGTGAAAGCAAACAGAGTAGAAGACCATAAAATACTTGCAGCATTACTGTAACAATGCTTTGAGAAGGTTGCCACTCAATGTTTACATACTAGCTGGAGTGAGTCATATTTTAGGGAGAGTTACATCTGTTATCTTATACAAGATGCATAACTGATATCTTTTTTCTTCAGAAGATATCATCAGTACAGCACTTAAAGGTAATAAAGGATGCCGTTGCACCTCAGGTCAGAGCTCAATTCAAATATATTCTAGATGAAGTTTAGCAGCACCAGCAAAGGTATGAGGCTCCCAGGTGAGGGAAGACTAAGAGTCCAAGGTCAATGAGTGTGCTGACAGAAACTGTGGAAGAGGGTGCAGTGGAGAATAGGTACAAATGTGAAAGTGAGACGGTTTTGTATGAAGAGGAAGCTTCATCAGGTCCTCTTGTGCCTATGGCTTCTCATACAGATAATGATACACATTGTTGTACTGTAGAAAAGTCAGTAGCTCAGGATGAATCAGATGAGGTATATTTGGAAAGTTTTTTGATTCTTATTGATGAAGACAGATCCAGGTTCTTTGACTTATTCATTGAAAAAGGGCTTACATTTGCAGGAGCTTTTGACTGCCCTGGAAAGGCTATTGCAGTCACCAATATCTTTGCCTGCAGATGCCCCCCCCCCCCCCCTTTTCAGGTTCTTAATGGCCTCTCCCTAATCAGCTAGTTAGTCTCAGTTATAGTCAGGGTGTTTGGCAAGGACACATTTCCCAGCATGGTGATGACAACAATCACAGCTCATATGCCTTATTTCACTAAGGATAAGGTTGCCACTGGCAGCTATGCAGATGGTTTCAAGCCTAGTTGACAGTGCAAGCATTCAGCACCTTATAGACTCAGACTTGGCTGGTGACAGGGATTTAGGGCCCACCTTGGCAAACATAGGCATGAAGCAGGTAGGTGAGATATGTATACAGAATTGAGATAACTGGGTAGAAGGTTTTATTGATTTTATGGCTATCAGTTTAGAAAAAGACCCCCTGCAGGCCCTGCCCTTGTTCACATACTTTAATATTATCAGGAATGCTCAATGATTCCTGGAGGGGGGTGCTATCATGGCTGTGCTACGACCAGAAGCTCAAGAAGCTAAAGGCCATAGATAAGTTGCTTTGATGGGATAAAAAGCATGCAGACACCTAGTTTGGTGCAATGATTGATAGACCCAAGGTTTTAGTTTCAGCAGCTCACAGGGTAGCAAATGTAAAATTAAGGCCTGCTGGCCATTTAACTATGGTCTGTGTTCTTGGTACTTCTTAATTTCCACACACGTGCTCTCATTGTGGGAAGAATCATCCTGTTACCAATTGTTGGCAAAGGAAGGTCAAACTTTATTTAAAGCTATGCAAGCAGGGGAACAAAAGTAATCTGCTCCCACTCTGGAACACGGTCTTAGGGGAGTTTATTCTGAGGTGCTTGATGCAGCTGTTCCTTTTGAGCCTTTAAGTACAGATAGGAGGCAGCATTTTCCCATAAAAGGAGAGATATTAGCTAAGGTGTTAGTCCATTATTGCAATACCCAAGCATGGCAGTAGCTATTGGATGGATTTTCATTAGGTTTCCCTTTGAAGTCCCATGTCACTCCCAGTTCTAGACACTAAAAATGTTCATTCAGTACAAGTAAAGGAAAGTAAGATATTCTTAAGCAGTTAATCAACACAGAAACTTTGACTTGCAGAATTTTGGCATTTTTGCAGCCCCTCCATTTTCCTCATGTCAGATTTCACCCTTGGGCCTAACAAAGACCAGTGTAGAGTCAATCATCATCTTTAATTCCTTGTAAGTTCCTTGGTTAATGATATCATTAGCTGGCAAAAGGCTTGGGTCCACATCTCTTCTCTGGATGACACCATTAAATTCAGTAACATTTTCCCAATCCTCGATTAGAGAAATTGGATATAGAAACTGCATTTAATTTCCTTCCAGTCTGCATTGAAGATTGACCATTACTGGGCATGCACATGCCGTAGTCTGTGCATCTTTTGATTAATTTAGTTCTTCATTGGTGCTGGTGACAGAAAGAACCATGTCAGGTGATGGCCCACTACATGAATGACATCTTGATAATAGATAAAATGGCTGACAGTATCAGGGAAGGCAAGGATCTATTCATCCAGCTGTACCATGACCTTGGCTCTTTTGGCCAAGGGCAAAACTGAAGGCCCGGTTTGGGGTGTTATCTTTTTGAGATTGGAATTAGATGCATTGTACTCCACTTTCAGGATCACCCCAGAGAAGTTATCAAAAAAATAACAGGAATTTGTGGGGAGTCATAAAGTCAAGATCTGTGAGGTCATGGAATTGTCGGGCCTTTTTAATTTTGCATTCAGGACAGTGGCTCCTTGTTGGGCCTTCACTAGAGCATTACCTAATTTGTTAAAATGGGTTAAGCAGAGACATCACAGGGTTAGAGTTTCTAAGTGGCTTTGGGAGGACCTTTGTATGTGTCATTTTTTTCCTCATGATGTGCAGTAGGGTTTCCTATTGGCAGATGTGTTGGACCTTCTCCCAGGATACAAGCATGTTCACAGATACAGCATGGGAAGTAGTTTGGGGCATATTTTTAGAGTCTTGGTTTGTGGACCCTTGGCTTGATCTGATTCCTGGCCAACCAAGGTTAAGAGACATCATTCTTATTGAGCTCATGCTCATTTGGGTGACCACAGTCGTGTGGCAAGAGCAATATTTCCACTCTGGCAATCTAACTGCTGCACTGGCGCTCAAGAAAAAGTCATCCTATTCTAAACAGCTGAAGTCATTAGTAAGGCTGTTAGTGCTTCACAGTTTGCAGGTTAGCTTATTTATTGACAAACATGTCTCAGGTAAATATAATAGTTACCTGACATTCTCTTCCAGTTACAGCATTCCATATTTAGCTGGCCAACAAGAATTGCACAGGAGGAAGCCAACAGCATTCCACCTCACCTTTGGATGACAGGCAAGGACTGATCACATGGTTTTGAACTCCTGGGCTAGTATCACCAAGAGAGTGTATGGAAAGGCATTGCAGTTATTCAGCGAATTTTGTATCAGGCTGTTACTGTACGAGAGGTCCTGACCACCTTGGTTGATTTGTCACTATGTAGCTTTGAGGTCCAGATTAAATGTGGCTGCAAAGATGTTATGCATATACTTACTGGCCCTCAGCCTTTTGGCCAGGACTGCAGACTTGCAAGACTTCACTAAGTCATGGATTATTTCCACGGTCATGTTATTTTGGAAGAAGAAGAAGGAGAAGGGTTACCCGGTGATGGCAGTCAACCCATTTATAAACAATTATTTTAGTAGCATAGTGATGAGTGTTCATTCTGTGCTTTCAGATTGCCTGTCCTTTGTTGTTTGGTCTCTCTTTTGTCTTGTCTTGTTTTTCCTGGGTGGGGATTTCATATAAGTGAGGTCTCCTTTCCATAAAGTAGGCTAATATCTATGTCTACCAGCTAGAAATAGTTATTTGTTTATGCAAATCAGTAACAGATCAGCTTGGCCATGGTTGGTAGGCTATTTTGCATAAGTTATCCTGTATTTTTAATTGCCCTGTTTATTGGGTAGTGATTCTTGTGAGGCTATGGGGGAGGGACAGCCAGTGTGATCTGTTGTTTAAGCTTCCCACTGGCAGGGCCATTATACCCAAAGTGTTGAGCAGCCCTATTCTTAGGGCCATGGTCTTGCAAGGCCTTCCCACCTTGAGTATCTCTATTCACATTGGTAGGGTAATAGATTTATCCTGGGTTGGTCACTCTATTTGGGTTATAAAGAAATGTGGGTGTAGGCCCTCTGTGGCTTTTCTTGCATACAATAGATAGGAATGTGTCTGTCAGTTGTGTTTTCTTTCAGGTATCACTCATGTTGTCATTACTGACCATTCATTCTGTTAGCAGCCAAAAGAGCAGCAGTGAGACCAAACAGTGCTAACATGGGCCTGGATCCAGCCTCTGTTGAAGTTAACTGGAAAGGGTTTCCTGGCTTGAGATGTGAACAGTTTTTGAACATCCTTGACAGCACAGTGCAACAAGTTGATCAGCCCCAGGTCTTGATTTATATTGAGGGTAATGATATTGAACTGGTACTATGCATGCATTTGCTGTCAGCCTTTTTTCAGCTTCGCAATATGACTCAGTGGTCCCTTGCACAGGGAGAGGTAGTTTGGTATGCTATTATCCCCAGACGTTGTTGGACTACCATGTTGTTTCCTGCAGCAGCTGAGTCAATTCACAAACTTCTGAATCACAGAAGTTCTAGGGCTGTCCCATTCATGCATCGGAGCCCTGGGACCTCTCAGAACAGCATCCTCTGTAGTTTTGAGAAGATGGAATTTACCTGTCAGATCTTGGCTTGGAGTTGTTTAATCTTCATGTATCTTTCTTTGTACAGGATGTTTTAAACTTTCTATCAGTAGTCAGTTTTGAATTTGCCATCTTAACTCTTTGGCCTATTTGTGTTTCTTACATTGTTTAGTCATTACTTAGTTATCAGTAATGCCTGTACAGTACAGTACAGCTGTGGTACTTCATTTGACAAGGTGTGGGTCTACAGAGGGCTTGCTTAAGTCAAGAATAATGAGAGTTTAAGGATGCGAGTTTATGGTCAGGAAAGGGAGGATCATGCAGTTCTGTCTGGTGGGCAATTGTGGAGTGAGCTCACACCCGACCCATTTTCCTGGGTCTTTTGTTTGTTTTATGATATTTGGGAGGGTGGTGGTGCTAATATTACATTCTGATAATATATAGTGTGCGAAGAGGCACATGAACAGACATGCCAACCTTAGAGCAGTTTAATAAAGTACGCAGATCAGGCTGTTCACAAGATTTATTAGAGTTTGCATATGTGGCTTGCAATAATTTGTCTGGTTCAGTGGCAATGGTTCATCGTGGTTCAGTTCAATAAAGTGGTCAGAATGGCTAATTGGTGGTGTGTTTACTTTGTGGGCCTGGGAACACATGTTGTGTTTATACAGTTAAACAAATAAAACACAAGTGTGCAGAAGCAATGTAATAAAATTTATGGTAACTATGATCTATCATTTTAAATATAGTCTGGATTTTACATAAATATTTGTAGATCATATGCATGACAGCCTGATTAGTTCTATTTCTAAATTTGGAGACTAAGATGGCCACTGTCCTATAGACACAGCTGTTTCTAAGCACTCTCAAAGCTAGTACTAATCTCTAACTTCTAAGGTAGAGAAATCATTTTTTCAGCTCAAAATTACCAACCTGATAACTTACTGTACACATACAAGCTATTCAACTACTAGAGATTGGAATTAATACTTGTAAAATAAGCAGATTACCTTGGATCCTGTGTGCTCTTCAGTACATGTGCTCTGCATGCTCTCTGCCATGTGCTTGCTACTACTACATTCTTCAGCCTAAAATAACATAAAGAAGACAGAACTGCCGACTGATGCTGACTCTATGGACATATAAACTTCTAAAACTTAATTTTCACTGATTGCTTCTCCAGAAAAAGAAACTTTACCCAAAAAACCCAGAATGGGTAAGCAGCAAGAATCTAGTAAAATGCTTAGTAAGAACAAAACTGAACTTTCAAACCTAGAGGAACTTAAAATAGCACTACAGCCTTTACAACTATCTGTCCAAAACTTTTCGGACCAGTTAAAAACTTTCAGAGAATCCATCAACCAGATTATAACCAGGGTTGAAAAAAACAAAAGCTAAAGTACTGGGCAATGAAATCAAAACTGAAACACTACACATCCCGCCCCCATCCCCTGCACAAAAGACCACAGTGAAGAACTTCTCAAAAGCAAACTTCACACTTCTTTAGACTGAAGTGGTATCTTTCAAGGCCCCTGGGCCAGTGGAAACCACAACCCACACTGCTGAATCTTTTGCAAATGCCTTCTATGGGCACCTTCAAGAATGCATGGATCATGCAATCCCAAATAAAACCAAGACCCATTCCCCCAAAGGCAAGCACCCGGTCTGGTGGACCCCAGCCATAAACAAACTTTACAACAGGAGGAGGAAGCTACTACACGACAGAGCAAAATCCCTAAAAGGGAAGGCATCTCTGATCAGTACTAGCAAAAAACTACGATCACTCATAAAATCATCCAAGGCCAACTTTGAGAGAAAAATCACAAAAGACACAAAAGACAATCACAAGGCCTTATTTAGCTATGTTAGAAACCTGGGTGGAAACTCCCAGATATGCTCAGAGTTAGTCCAAAATGACACAAAATACACTGAACCCACTGACATTGCCAACATTCTGGCAGACAGGTTCAGTGCAAATTTCTCCTTCCCCTCCCCCCCAAAAGGAGAAATAACTATCCCAGCAGAGTGTAGCCTCCCGAACATCTCAGATGCCCAGGTGAGAGCCGCCCTCTCTAAAGCTAAAAACACAGCATCAATGGGACCGGATGGTGTCCCGGCCGCAGGTGCTACATGAACTCCAAGAGGAACTAAACCCCACATAAGGCTGCTGTTTAATCTTAGCCTTACTACAGGATACGTACCCAAAGAGTGGCGTACAGCAACAGTGGTCCCACTTCACAAAGGCGGTGCTTCTACGGACACTGGAAATTACCGCCCCATAAGCTTGACGAGCCTGGTCTGCAAAGCTATGGAGAGGATCATTATGGAACTCATAAACAAAGACATTGGGGACCTACAGACATTGGATCCTACCCAATTTGGCTTTGTCAAGGGCAGATCCTGCCTTTGAACTTGGTCGACTTTTTGAAACAGTCACTAAGGCCATTGATGAGGGCAAGGCAGTTCACACAGCCTACCTTGACCTTGCAAAAGCCTTTGACACAATACCTCACTCGGCATCATAGACAAACTCACCAGCTTAAATGTAAACCCATATGTCACAAGATGGGTTGCAAACTGGCTCAAGGACAGAACCCACAGGGTCAGAGTTGCTGGAGCTATGTCAGACTCTAAGCCAGTCACAAGCGGTGTCCCACAGGGCTCAGTCCTGGGACCCTCTTGTTCGCATTTATTTTTCCGAGGTACAGGCAAACATAGGAGGATTGTGGCTGACAAAGTTCGCAGATGACTGCAAACTGGGCGCCAGAATTGATACTCCAGCGGACACAAACATCCTTCAGAGAGGCCTTATAGAAATGGATAATTGGTGCCAGAGCCATGGCCTTAAGCTGAACGCCAAGAAATGTATAGTCATACCCTTTGGGAAAAACAAGGTACTGACAAATTACCACATAGGCGGTAATCCATTAAGTACGGAAGAGGTAATCAGGGACCTAGGGACCCAGGTTGACAGTAACCTCTCATTTGACACTCACATTGCCAAAGTGGTTAGGAAGACCTTCTATATTGCCCACTTTATCATGAAGGGTTTCACATCTAGATCAAGAGAGGTCATTGTGCCCCTGTACACACAATCAGGCCAATGATTGAGTACAATGCCCCATTTGGGATGTATCTCACCCGACACCTGCAGCAGTTGGAAAGACCCCAAAAGTTCCTCACCAAGAGGATAAAGGGTCTTAAACATATGTCATATGCTGCCCGACTGAAAAATCTCCAGCTCTATTCAGTCGCATACCGCCTACTCAGAGGTGATCTGTGCCTGACGTACAAGGCCATGTCCAATCCTGAATTAATGGACATGCTCCACCTCAGAAAATCCAAATCCATCAGAGCCACGAGAACAAGTGACTTAAACCTCAACACAGAAATAAATAGAACGTGCTGGAGGGACAGATTAATAACCCAGAGGCTCCCTACACTCTGGAACAGAATCCCAGTCCATGTTAGGCAGAGCTCCTCACTGACTCTATTCAAGAGAAATCTCGACGAGTGGATGGGAGATCGTAAGTTTACCCCGGGGGTCATCTCTGTGTCACTACTAGACAGAGGCATAGTAAACTAAACCCTAAAAGGGCGTACTATTCTCATCCTAAGGGGTGGTGTAAGCCACATACACTCTGGCTAGGCTTATAAATGCCCTAGGGCAGATAGCCTAGTACGAACCTATGAACCTACAGAAAGAATCTTCTTCAAATGCAAAATACATACAGGAACTACAGCAAAAAATACTGGACCTGGAAACATGATCCAAACATAACAACATTATCTTAAGGGGTTTGCCAGAAAGTGTGGATCAGTCTAGCTTGTTAAATAAAATTTTTGCCATACTGTTAGATAACACAGCTGAAGCTAGACAAATAGTAATTGAGAGAGCCCACAGAGCTCTTCACCCCCCTTTGGATTCTGCCAGACCACGACTAGTCAATGTCAAACTTCTTAATTACCAAGATGTTAGCAAAATACTTGCTTTGAGAAAAAAAAAAGAAATCAGTTACCTGGAATGGAGCTAAAATCTTTTTTAATCAAGACTTGCCACTACAAATTAAACCAGAAAGGCAGAAACTATCCCCCTTCTTTACCTACCTGATGCAGAATCAAGTCAAGTTTCAGATGAAATATCCTCATACCCTTTCTTTTCAACACCAAGGCTCCAAATATACAATCTCCAGTGTAAAAGAAGCTAAGTCAACCTTTCTCAATGTATTTAAAACTGTTCCTGAAGCTAATACACCAAAACACTGAATTTAATAACTGCTTTTTTACTTACATATTTCAGAAACATGAATCACTGCATTCTGACTTTATAATCAGTGATTTTGATACTTAAATAATCATTCTATCTCTTACCACTGCAAAACAGCAGCTTTATGGATGTCCGAAGTGTTTCTTTCCATGTGGGGACTGCTGATCTGCTCTATACCATGATCTCCATGATTCCACAGCCCTGGGTAGGCCCAAAAACTCTTAGTTTCAACTCTGACTTCCCTACCCAGTCTGAAACACTCTCTCAAAGGGCTCCATCCTTAAAAACGTGGTTTACGGAATGAAACTTAAAATGATCATTTTTTTCTGGCTCCTGCCTCACTTCTAAGTAATGAATCACTCTCAAATGAGATTTTAGTGAGGAAATCTCCTCAAGAATAATTGATTCTTTTTTCCCATCATCCTTGGACTATCGCTGCTATTTTACTTGCTCTAGAATCAATACTGCTGTTGCTTATACACAGAACATTATACCTACTCTGTATGCAATCCTACAGCAATATGCAATAAGGTATAAAATAAAGCTTGCTTAAAGAGACAATCCCAGGGATTTTTTGTTTTGATCCAGCCTTTCTTTACTTTTCAAGTTTGCCTTTCTGAGCATGCTCACCTGTGGCTGAGGGGGGTAGGGGAAGTGTACCTGCAGGAAGTTTCAAAGGAGTTAGCCAGATTCCATCTCAAATTGCAGCTCTACTGACAACAGCTTTCCATGTGAGCCATTCATTGGTCTAATCTGTGCATTTTATCCATTCAGAAAAGTAGCCTTTCAGACATTTTACGACCAGACTGCTGCTGCTACTCTAGAAAGCACAGCAGTAATGCAATCCTTATAAAGGGGCATTATTTTGTTTCTAAAATCAGTTGCTTGCTAGACTATTTTGTTTACCTTTTAGTGTAGTGTAAGTCACATATTCACACAGTCAGAATTTTCAGATAAGCTTGTGTGCATACTGCAGGTTTGATTTCACAAATTTCACTGTTGGATGTTTATTATAGGAACTGCTTAGAATTTACAGTTTGTTGTTTCGTACTTTCCCTCCCCTACCCAGAGACTATTAGTTGAATGACTGGTTTAGCATCAGCCTGAGATGATATCTAGTCAAACTCAGACCTGCAGCCTTTGCAGCAGTGAAATTACATCTTTAGTATGTGTTTGTTTTTCGTAAAACTTAGTGGAAAGCTTATCCCAACTTAGGCAATTGTATTTTCTTTTGTTTGCTTTTGTTTTGTTTGTTGCTACATGCTTTTTTCCCCTCACTGGTAATTATTTGTCATGTTCTGCAACAGTGTTGCTTATTAGTGCATGTACTCATGCAGACATATATTTATAAGACAGTTTCTCCACATTTCACAGGAAGCATTGCTTTGGACATTTTCGTCTTGGAAACAAATCCACTGAGTTGCAAATATCCTAAGATTCTAGAAGAATAAAGTCTTATAATAAAAAAAAAAAAAATGTCAGACAACTGTGAAATTGAATCTTGTTACTGTACTAAAAGTATTTTCCCATTAGGTGACACCCTTCATGAATCACACACGCAGTAACGTTTGTATAATATGGATTCCATTCCACTGAATTTATTTTCTTTATCTTTCCTGCATTGTGGTAAAATGTTTGGATCTTTCACTCTTTTGCTGAATATCTGACTGCAGTAGAGTTGCACTGGTTACCATTTGAAAGTTGAGGTAAATGTAAGTTTCTCTATTTCCCTATATTTCCCTATCTGTGTGCATAAGCATGTATGAAATATGTAATCTAAGTTTTTATATTCATGTGGTTGTAAAACCACAGCCTTGCTATGTCTTACTGACCGGCTTGTAATTCAAGACATTCTTGAATGTTAGTCAAATTTGTATATGCTGGATATTTAATTGTTGTTGTTTGCCTTTCGGCTTTTTCCCGGAAAAGGGTCACCACAGCGGAACTCCGGTCCGCTAATGATTGGCAGTAGATTTTTACGAAACGCCAAGGTGCCAGCTCAATGCCCAACCTTCAACAACGGCATGCCCATTTACACACGCATGTCTTTCGAATGCTACCCAACCATGGGGAGGACATGCAGACTCCACATAGAAGGCACTCCCAAGCCAAGCCGAGAATCAAACGGGAGAACCTCTTGCTGTGAGGTAACAATGCTACCGCTGTACCACCATGGAATCATGCTGGATATTTAATAATCTGTGTATTTATTAGACCTTTGTATGCAGCAACCTATTTGTTGTAGGCTGGATATGTAATAATGCGTGCATTTTATTAAACCTTTGTATGCAGCGCACCTACTTGTTGTAGGCTAGATATGTAACAATGCGTGTATTATATTAGGCCTTTGTATGCAGTGCACCTACTTGTTTTAATGGTATACTTCACCTGTAATATTGGAATTCATATAACTTTTCTCAAACTTGCCTTTTTTGCAACTTAAATAACTGTGTTGATGAGACCACTTACCCCCTTATCAAGATGGAAATAGATAATAATTTTTAAACTTGCCTTTTTGGTTTTTTAAATAAATTTTTTGGGTTTATGAAAGGGGCCATTACCCCTTTCAGTTGGATAGATAAAATTAAAAATAATATATATTATTATTTTATATATATTTTTTATTAAATATTTGCTAACTTTATTTTATAACACATTTAT
>NC_056734.1:854049606-854066482 GCF_019279795.1 Protopterus annectens
TGCTTTGGATGATTTTATGAGAGCTCTTAGTTTTTTACTTATAGTGATCAAGGGTGTCTTACCTTTTAAGGATTTTGCTCTATCTTGTAGTAGCTTCCTCCTT
Organism: Protopterus annectens; assembly: GCF_019279795.1. Classification (NCBI taxonomy): domain Eukaryota; kingdom Metazoa; phylum Chordata; order Ceratodontiformes; family Protopteridae; genus Protopterus; species Protopterus annectens. Next base: position 854,049,710 of record NC_056734.1, read on the forward strand.
TTGTTGTAGAGTTTGTTTATGGCTGGGGTCCACCAGACTGGACGCTTGCCTTTGGTACAAAAAGTCTTTGTTTTGCTTGGGATTGCCTTATCCATGCAGTCCTGCAGGTGCTGGTAGAAGGCATTTGTAAGTGATTCAGCGGCTTGAGTACTGTTTTCCGCTGGCTCGGGGGCCTTAAAGGAGACCACACTAGTTTTTAGAAGTGTGAAGTCGGCTTTTGAGAAGTTCTTTACTGTGGTTTTTTTTATTTCAGGTGGGGGTGGGATGAGGACCTCCAGCGAGATTAGTTTGTGGTCTGATCTCACCAGTGAGGGGTACACCTCCGCTGTTGAACATTGTGCTCCCATGTTCGTGATGATGAGATCAAGTATGTTATCTCCTCTTGTGGGTATGGTGACTAGTTGTTCCATGGCATTTGAGTTTATGAATTCCAGGAACTTTTGGGCTAGGGTGTTTGGGCTTGAGTAGTGTTCCCAGTCTATATTAGGGTAATTGAAGTCACCTAGTATGATGGTGTTTGGTGATACATTTATCCCCTCTAGTGTTTTCAGGAAGGCCATGTGAGGTTCCTGAGTTTGTGAGGGTGGCCTGTAACATGCTACAATTTGCAGAGCAGTCTTGCCTATGGTTAATTGCACCTGGATGGTCTCCGATGCATTGTGCGTTGCCACCAGTCTTGAGGTGTGGGTGTCCTTGATGAATATGGATACCCCCCCTCCTTTCTTGGTATTGTCCAGATTTTGGGGCGGAACGCATGATATGAGGTAAAACCTGATAGCTGGGGTGCTGTCAGGAGCCTTGAACCAGGTTTCTGTCACAGCACAGACATCGATGTTCTCCATACTGAGAAGGGCCTTGAGTGCGTGCATTTTGAGATTTAGACTTCTGGCATTGAGCAGCATTACCCTTAGTTTTTTTCCTTTTTTGTGTTCTAGGGTGGTAGGTTTAGAATTTGAGCCTTGCCTAAAAAAGGCACTATGGGGGTGGCAAGAGCCTTTGCCAATATCCGGAATCCCAGGGGTGACAGGTGCAAGCCGTCCCTTGCGAAGCAGCGTGGCTTGTCCAGCATGTCATCCCAGGCAGACAGACACTGGATCCCCTTTGAATGACATGTTTTATTGCTCAGATACTGGGTAGGTTCTCCTGCAGGCTCAATTGAAGCAGCAGCCTGCTTCACTCAAAAACATGGCTCCAGTAAGACATTCTGGTACACGATTACAAGCCTACTGAAGAATGCTACAGGTTAGTGCACATTATTATGTATGAGATTATTTAAATTCTGTCATTATTCACGGCAAATATTGTATCTGGAATATATGTTGCAGGAAGAAATAAGTATGAATCATGCATTCAGTGTATTGCTGTGCCATGTTTTGGGTAATCTCCAACTGTAGTACCTCGCAGGAGTGTTAAAGAGGAGGAGACCTTGTGGTACACCGGTGGTGACTGTGAGGTATGGAGAGAGGGTACAGTATCATTTTACTGACTGATACATGTTGGACAATTAGCTTTTGAACCATCGAAGGGTGCTCTGCAATAGACCTAATGTGGACATTTGAAGTAGAAGTTTGCTGTAACAAATTGTATTGAAGGGTATAGACGTATATAAAAATAAAGGAACACTAGTTTGAAATTATCTCTTTCTTTATTAACAGTATCTATAAGGATTAGAAGTGCAGTGTTAGTACTTTGGGGGGATGGAAGCCATGTTTTTCAGGTATTTCAGAGACGGTGGGTTTAGCATGATGGTTAAGGTGTTCACCTCATAAACACAGAGTACACAGTTTTATTCTGACTTCAGGACAATTAGCCTACTATTCTCTGATAAACCTAAGATCAATGTAGGTATAAGGTTAGTGATGTCTGTTGAATTTACTACTTTGTGTAGAAAGATAATGTGTGATTGTTTCCAAAGAAAGGGAGCGTGGGATTTCAAGACTGACCCATTTATAAGGATTGAGAGAAGATGGGCAATACTAATGGCTACTATTCTAAGGTACTCACTTAGAAGGTCATCAGCTAAAGCTGAGCATGGTTTGAGTTGCTTTATATAGAATAAGGGAAATGGTTTGATGGTGAAAGTGGACATAGTGACATATGATGGCTGCTGGGCATGGTTGGGACTAGATGTGGGAATCCTTGGTTAAGAACACTACTACCTATGAAATAAGAGATTAATTCTATTGTAGGTTTCAGTGACAAGTTTTTGGGGGAGGGACTAGGGTTGAGTTTTTGACCAGGGTGCAAGATTCCTTTAATAGATGACTGGAATCTTTTTAGGGTTGTGTTAGCTATTGTTCAGAGTGTTGTAGTACAGTTTTTTGGCTTCATTTATTTGCTTTTTATTACAGAAGTGGAGCATTCTGATGTTTGAGATATTATGATGCATTGTATTTGCACCATTCTTTCTACACTATTTCTTTATCCTGCTTTAGCCTTCTACTCTTTTTGGATAGCCAAATTGCATTATGTACCAAGTAAGGAAGTAGCTAAGGGGGGTGATGGGGTAATGGAGGATGGTTCGATTATAGTTGCTGGTAATAGGTATACTTATAGAAATGTTAGTATTTTTAATTTTAGCAGTGTAGATATAACCCCCACATACTTTGAACTGTTTAGTAAAGGGTTTAAATGTATTCCCAGTTATAATAGTCAGATTACTAATGTGTTAACAAACCTAAAGCTCTTAAGGAAGAACATTTTTGAACTCCTGTTCCAAATTAATGGTGGGATGGATAAAATATACAGTTTAAGGTAAAAAAGTACTACGAACCCGCCCTTACATGCCCAGTTAAAGAATTTTGAGGCACAGCTCGAGAGGGAAATAAGGGAGGGTCTAAGTAACAGATGGGTGGAATTTAATCTTTCTAGAGATGAAAAATGATGAACTCAGACAAAATTAATATTTTAGAATTATGAAGCTGGACAAAGGGGGGGGGGAGTAGTGATTATGGATAGTATATTATACTCAGGCAAAAGTTAGAATTATTAAATGACACTACCAAATATTTGAGGGTGTCGAGGAGTGAGTTAAAGTTAGCATAGAGAAATAGATTTTATTTTGAGGGAGAGGGTGGAGGAGGATTTGAAAAATCAGGACCTTTATAAATATTTGTGGACAGAAAAACCCAGGAAACCATCAATATTTGGGATCCCAAAGGTCCACAAAAATCAGAATGACCCCCCCCCCCCCGAGGCCTATTGTAGCTGCCAATGGCTGTAAAACATACCCCTTGGCAAAGTTTTAGGGTGCCAGATTGAAAAATGTTTGGGCCCGACAAAGGGGTATACTAAAAGACTCATGGAATTTCCTATGTAGTATTGACAATGGGTTGTACAAAGAAGACCTGGTGTTTATAGCTTTAGACATTCTGGATTTATTCACTGTAATACCCCACAAGTTAGAACTTGAATAGTTTGAGGGGACCCTTTGTGGGTGGGCAGACTTTGGCAGTAATGACCTGCAAGCTTGTATGGACCTCATGGAGTTGGTTCTGGACAATAACTATCTCTTCTTTGACGGAGAATTTTTTAAGCAGACTAGAAGAGTAGCTATGGGGGCATGGTGTGCCCCCACTTATGCTAACATTGTTTTGTCAGTTTTGTAGGAGAAGTACCTGGTCCATTCCAGCTATGCGAATATTACAACTTTTATTGGTGTTACCTGGATGCAGTGTATCTTTTGGACAGGGCCTGAGACAGTGTTGACAGAATTTATAGCATACATTAACAGCACCACAGACTTTTGAGGTTTACCCATTGTATTAGATGGGATAAAATACAATATTTGGATGTTACTATCTACAAAGTAGTGGAAGAGGGGAAGTTTAAATCTACCATACATAGTAAGGACACTTTATCTAATGCCTATTTATATTCACTAGCCTACACCCTTTAAGTCAAAAAAGAAGTATTCTGAAAGCTGTAGAAAATCTTCATGTGGCAAGTGATCACATGCTTCCTGTTTCACCTGTTTCTCATTAATTTGTTAGACTCATTGTTACATCATGCTGTGACATTACCACTATAGGATCTTCTACATTAAATCCTTCACTTCTCATGTAATCCATAACTTTAGTTTCTCTTTCTTAAATTTCCCCATTACTAATCCCCTTTTCTACTTTCCCATTTTGTTTTCGTATTTTTTTGTATTGTGAAATTTTGTACAGCCATATGCCTTTGCCTGTATTTTTCTGCAACTATCTTTATAGGATCATAGGAGTTTAACTAGGCTCTTGGTCCTGAGGCCCTTATAAGCCTAGCCAAGAGTTTAACCCATGTTTAGACAAGTCAGTACCCAAAGCCCCTGTCCAGCAGGGACACAGGTGTAATCCCAGGGGTGTATTTTCGGTTTCCCATCCAGTATTCCAAATTGTGCTTAAAAAGGGATAATGAGGTACTCTGCTTGATGTAGAGAAGGAGTGTGTGTTCCACAGACGGGGGAGTCTCTGGGACATGAATCTGTCCTGCCAACAAGTCCTACTGATATCACAGACTAGTTTGAGGTCACTTGTACGGGTTGCTCTAGTTGAGCCTGACTTGTGGATATGCAGCAGTCCCATCAAGGCAGGGTCTGATATTGCTTTATATGCCAGACAGAGGTCGCCCCTGCGGAGTCTGTATTAAACTGAGTAGAGGGACAGGGCTTTTAGCCTATTTGTGTAGGGTAGATGTTTGAGGCCCTGGATTCTCCTGGTGAGGAACCTCTGTGGTATTTCCAGCTGCTGCATGTGCTTTGCGAGGTACATGCAGAAGGGGGCATTGTGCTTAATAATTGGCCTTATAAGGGAAGAATACAGGGATGTTATGACCTCTTTGTCCCCGGATGAGATACACTTACTTATGAGGTGGGCTATGTAGAAAGCTTTCCTTACAACGAAAGCAACATGACGGTCAAAAGTCAGGTTGCTATCAGCCTGGGTGCCCAAATCCATTACTACTGATTGTGCAATTAAAGTGTTGTTATTAATATGACAATATGTGGGGATGTCACTCTCCCCAAAGGGGATGATCAGCTTTTTTTGGCATTCAGCATGAGGCCATGTTTCTGTCACCTGTCATTTGTTTGGATGAGACCATCTTTTAACTCGGAATATGGACAAAGGAAAAATAATTAGGGAAAATATTGCATATTAGGTACTGTTATTTGGTGTTATTAACTCAAAATAATTTCCAAATTCAGGAGGGTGAAACAAAAGTTTGAGAACAAATTAGATGTGCTGCCCTGAATTTGGGAGATCTGAGAGGTGCGTGTCTGCATGTATATAGAATCTTTATGATTTATGAGTGAAAATTAATTACTTTTTGGTTTCAACAAATTAAATACATACATACATATATACATACACACACACACACACACACACACACACACACACACACACACACACACACACACACACACACACACACACAAAACATTTAGTAGTAAGGCTTCAAAAACAGGATGGTGGAGGCTTACTAATGATATTCAGTATCTTCACAGAAACCCAGCTGTGAATTCCCCCTGCTGGCACTCTTTTTGTGTTGTAAATAGTAGTTATGCTAGATAAAAGCTAAAATGGTGTGCTAATAGCTTGTGTTTGTAATGCACAGGGACCAGTTTGCACACATTTAAAGATCACCACTTGTGAATGTTCTTCTTTGTCATTTAATGGAATTACTTACTAAAACTGAGGTCTATGTTGAGACCAATTTGGGTATGAATATGTTTTGTGAGTAAATGACTGACATAAACTGGCTAAAAATTTTTAGTATATAAGCCTTTGCATAATTTCTAAATACTGATGTATGCAAAGTTGCTTCAGGCTTCAGTCTTATGGAGAATGTGAATGATTTGGGCATAACTATGAACTGCCCATATTTTTGCAGCATGTCCATATATCTGATTCGTATTTTTGGTTTGGTCTTCATAAAATTTGTGGTTTTCTGGCAAAACACTGAGGGCTAAAGTCATTAATTAATTATATACATTTGAGTTCCTTGACTTCATATCCTTCATAAAATGCATGCTAAAATAACGAAGGGACAAGGGCACAAAACAATAGGTATACAATTTAAATATTGCTCTGACAATTTTAGAAAATTGCGACACTAACATATATTTGCAGTATCTACCTAAAATGGCTATTCTATAAGTAGGAAAGTAAGCTTGTAGGCAATACTCATCACTGTAATGTTACAATTAGTGCTACATTAAATTCCATATCATATGATACAAATTTCTTACAAAGATATTCAGCATTAGGTTTGAAACCACCGCATGTAAAGACGTCAGGGATCAGTCTTGGGACCACTGCTGTTTGAGATATACTTCTCCGAGGTACAAGCCAAAACCAGAGGTCTATGGCTGACCAGTTTTGCAGATGACTGCAAACTGGGCACTGTCATCAACTGCCCTAGTGATGTAGACATACTACAAGAGGGTCTCACCAAGACAGATGACTGGTGCCATAAACACAGCCAAAACTTAACGCCAAAAATGCATCATCCTCCCTTGTGGGGAGGGTGACAGCTACACAAGTTATCACGGTAATAACAACTTCCTAAGCACTGAAGCAGTTGTGAAGGACCTGGACACCCAAATTGACAGCAGTCTAACTTTTGAACACAATGTTGCCTCCATTGTACAGAGAGCTTTCTACATGGCTGACCTCATTAGTGAGGGTATTTCTTTCAGGAATAAGGAATTCATAACTTCCCTGTATTCCTCCCTTATCAGGCCCATCACTGAGTACAATGACGGGAATGTAACTCAAGAAGTACCTGCAGCAGCTGGAGAGACCACAGAGGTTCCTGACCAGAAGAATATAGGGCTTCAAAAATGTATCCTACAGGGATAAGCTAAAAGCCCTGGCCATCTTCTCCATCTCATACAGACTCCTCAGAGGTGATCTATGTCTAGCATACAGAGCAATCTCGGACTCCACCTTGATGAAATTGCTGCATATCCGCAGCCAAATTCCACTCATGTGACCGGCATGCAAAACCTCAGCATGGTCTGCAACATCAATAAAACTTGCTGGCATGACAGATTTGTCTTCCAGAGACTCCCTCATCTGTGGAATAGACTCCCTCTCCATGTCAAGCAGAGTACTTCAGTATCCCACTTTAAGACGAACATGGATGACTGTAATGGGAAATAGAAAATACACCCCTGGGATTCCACGTGTGTCCCTGCTAGACAGGGTCATCAGGTGCAGACTTGTGGGCACATGGGCTAATTTATTGGCTAGGCTTATAAAGGCCTCAGTGCGAGTAGACTAGTAACTTGCTATGATCCTATCATTCCACTGTAACAGATTTTGATTATATTACTTTAGGCATTAGCCACAGAGCTGAGAATTTTTATTTTTTATTTATTTATTTTACATTTGTTGACCAGGATAGTCCAACTGGATACATGTCCATTTTCAGCGGAGGCCTGGGAAGAAAAGCTCCAACGGATGTAACATACACATTCAACACAATTTACAGATAAAACAAGAGTCATAATAACATTGTACAAATAAAACACACTTTACAGTCACAGTTAAATTTGTACAGTCTAACAAACTTCTGCTCTGGCTTAACAAATAACAAGTTATTAGGGTCCCATTTACAAACACAGTATAAGTACCCTAATATGAATAAATATTTAGTCTGGCTTGGAGCAGGGACATATCCAGTGAGACCTGAAATACTCGTGAAATACCCTGTATAAAACCTGCTTTGGTGCGTTTTTTGCACTTGTTACTACTCAGCCAAGCTCCTCGTAGTCCTGCATAATGGTGCTAGCAGCAGAAAGGCTAAAAGAGCGACTGCTAACCTGATAAAAGTGTTTTTTTTTTCCTGCTACTACCTGAATGACTGTCTGATCTAGCTAAACTGCAAGTATTTCTGCTTCTTGAACTGTTTTAAACTGTTTAAAGTTGTTTTTGCACCTGCACTTTTAAAGTTTGTCCTGTTTGTTGCATTTACCTGTTGAGGCTACACACTCAAGTGCGCTAGCCTGTGTTACATATTTATTGCGTTTTCTTCTGTTTGTTGCAAAAAAGAAAAAAAAAACAAAAAAATTATCCTTGTTTCCTGTCTTTCCTGAGCAGCCTATCTATCCCTGGAGGAGTGTTCCCAGCACAAGAATCTAGTAGTCTATTGGCCGTTTTGGGCTAATTTCTAGCTCTTTCAAGTCCCCCTGTATAAAACCCGCTTTGGCGCGGCTTTGTGGGATTTTGCGCATAGCGCAGCATCGGGCAGCTGCGCTTAATTGGGTTTAAACCATTCTCGGCTCCACAAAGTCTGCTCTTCACTTTTTCCCTTAGAACTGATCTAGTTCTCATAATAAACACCCTATTCCTACTCTAAAACCTGGCACTTGCTCACTAAAGCAATTATATAAGTCAGCACTAAAAAATTAAAAGCACTACACCCTCACAAACTCTCCTTGAGTACCTTGTTCCCCATTGGTCCTTTTTTCAATTATAAAGGAATTCCCAATACTATTCTAGCATGTCCAAAGGTCAGTTTCAATCTCCTCTCCGGTCCAGCTGGTGAATCTGGGAATCTTGAGGCAATGTTACAACTGCCTCATGTACACAGACAACCCTCTCCTCCACCAGGAGGTATATCTTCATATATACACATATATATATATATATATATATATATATATATATATATATATATATATATATGTGTGTGTGTGTGTGTGTGTGTGTGTGTATATATATATATATATATATATATATATATGAAAGCCCTACAGAATCCTGAAAGCCCAAAATCCTGAAGCCCACATTCCAGAAAACTCAAAATACTGAAAACATACAGGATACCAACACTTACTATATATTCCAGTACAAGTACATACAGAAACAAATAAAACACAAACTATATTACTTGTATCCATTAATTACAGGTGTAATGATACTATTCTGCATGTATAAGGACACCGTACACCCAACCATCAGTTCTGCATACAGGGACCCTGTGTCCATTAATTACAATTGTAATGACACTATTCTGCATGTATATGGACATACTACACCCACCCATCAGTTTTACATACAGGGACCCTTTATCCATTAATTGCATGCATAATGACCCTACTCTACATATATAAGGGCACCCAGCCATCAGCTGTACATTCATGGAACCTGTATCCACCCGTTACACTTGTAATGACACTGTTCTGCTATTCAACACACACACACACATATATATATATATATATATATATATATATATATATATATATATATATATATATATATATGTATGTATGTAAGGACATCCTATACCCATCTGTCAGTTCTGCATTACGGTTCCCTGCATCCAATAAGTTAAAGGTGTAATGGCACTATTCTGCATGTGCATGGACACCCTACACCTAGCCATCAGTTCTACATACAGTACCCTGTTTCAATTATTTACAGGTGTAATGACTATATTATGCATGTGTAAGGACAGCCTACACCCAGTCATTACAGGTGTGATGAGACTATTCTACATGTCTAAGGGCACGGTACACCCAGCCATGTCAACCTCTGTTTCTCAACTCTTCTCTTGGGCAGCTATTTGTGGTTCCTGACTTTCACTGAACTTATTTTTTTCACATCTGTTCCAAGTGTGTTGCAAGCCTATAAATAGGGCTCTTATGACTGTATACATAGCTTTATTATGACTTTCTGCATATATCAATCTGAACTGAAAATTCAGTTTCTTGAAGTTTGTTACATTAACCAAAAATTGACTAAATATATAAAAAATAGTTGCATAATTTTCAGTTTGTGGTAAGAGAAGCCCAAGTCAAATGGTCTGCATGCTAATTACTCTACAATTACTACAGTCATCCTTGGCTTTCTGTTAAGTGTTTTTCATCTTGTACATACTGGATTAAACAATGGGTGCCAGCAGAGGTGAAAATGGTCATATTCAACTTGATGAGGTGCTACGTGCATTGGTTTCTGGATTGGCATTGACTTTCATTTCACTGAATGAGACATTGAAATGCTAAGCTGTTTAAAATGTCTTTTGCAATTGAATGCATGCATTTATCTGAATGTGTTAACCAGTGATCTGAAGCAGGAGATTCATTTGTCTGCAACCTGTGGGTTATGGATCCGATATCGGATCCGAACCGGCATGGTTTACCAGCTATGGATCCAAGCTCTCAGCTCCTCCCCTCACCCATAATGCCCTGCTCTACCCTCATGACCTCAGATCTCGTTTGCCGCGCATGGTGACTGGATTGTTTCTCAAGCTCTCAAGCTAAGTGCTAGTTTTCAGTATTTAAATTGCTAGATTTAAGATTTTTTCTTGGTTATTTGTGTGAAAGTGTAGGTTTCCCCTTTGGTATATTCATTTTTTTTTTGGAGTTTAATCTAAAAGTTATATCCCCCCCCTCGCTGTTAGCGTAGTGTGTGTGTGTTGGGCCTGTGAGTGATTTTGTGTTTCTTTAGTTACTTTTTAGTTATAGTAACTACTGTTGTAGATTGGGATGTCTGAGCAACCCAAGTCTGTTTTTTCTAAATGCTCCGAGTGTGGCCATAAGCTTTCCCCAGCTGATGGCCACACTCGGTGTGTTAGATGCCTGGGGGTTGAACACCTCACATCTGGATGTTCCATTTGTGCAGGGTTCAACCCCAGGGCATTGAAGGAGCGGAGGTCCAAGCTTGTTTTGGCGGGCCTTTTACCGCCGGACTCTGCTCCGACCTCCGCTCCTTCGGGAGTAACCGTACCCACGGTTATTCCTTCTGCGGCTCCCCCTCCTCCTCCTGGGACTCAATCTCCCATTTCTGGTTCGGAGGAGAGGGATGCTAAGAAATGGGACCGGAGGGAGAAGCACCATAAGCGGCGGGCCGAGACCTCTGTTTCGGCCCCACCAGCCAAGCGGGCTTCTCCCTCGGCTCCGTTGTTGGCTCCTTTGTCGGCTCGGTCTCCTCCTTCTCGGCTCCGGTCTCCAGTGTGTTTTTCACCGGGACCTGAGGAGGAGGAGACCCGATCTCCTTCGAGGCTATCGAGGAGGCACTCCAGGCCTACCTCGGTAGCCTCGTCGAGATCTATGTATAGCCTTTCGGATGCTGATCTGGACCGGATGATGAGAAGGTTCATCCAGGCCCAGATGCAGATGGGAGTGCTCTTGCCTCCCCTCTGGGGAGCTCAACACCGTTTTCAAACCGATTGCTCCTTCTCCGACCCGCCACCGGGCTCGGAGCAGCTGGAGCCGAGCAGCCGAGCGGGGTGGGTCGGCGCCGATAGTACTTTGTACTTCGGATCCGACCCTGCCCTCGAGTGCATCGGATCTGACCTCGAGCCTGGATCCGAGCCTCGGATCCGGGGATCAGTGCTCGCCGGCGCCCGTCTGTGTCGGAGTGCACTGTCCCGGATCAGCGCGGCGCCGGCTCCGATCCACTCTTCGGATCCGAGGGGCGATTGTCGGATCCTTTGGTCGAGGTCGGCTCCCCTTCGGTGTTTGATGTAGTGGAGAGGGCCCTGTTGAGGGTCTCCGGACCCCCGGCACTTGTTTCGGCTCCGTCCCGCGCTCCCTCTGCACTGGGTCAGGCTTCCACCATCCGGCCCTTGGGACAGCCCGCTTCTGTGCCCCAAGCTGCTCCACTGGAACAGGTTGCTGCCTGCGAGGAATCCTCTGACAGCCCCCCAGAGGATATTCCTCGCAAGCATACGTGCAAAAGGAGGCACATTGACTCCCCCGAGTCTCTCACGGAAGACACGGACTTGGAGGAAGGGGAAGGCTCCCCACGGTCACCCCCCGAGGATGTCTCATTTGGGGACATCATGGAAATGCTCCATACTAGGGGGGGTGGTCTGCCCCCAAGTCTTCCTCAGACGAGTCCGTGTTCTTGGAGGCATTTGAAGCGGGCCCGTCTACCTCTTGGGTGTCCCCTCCTGCCGACCCCCTGGTGGACCTCATTACCACCAGGGCGTGGAAGGAACCGGACACCGTGGAGCCAATCCCTAAGAGGCCCGATAGGATCCTCAGCCCACCGTCTGACCATGCCCATTGGTGTAAGGGGCCTCCGGTAGATGCCATGTTGACGGCGGCGGCCACCAAGAGGGAACTTGCTCAGGAGAGTCCCTCAGTCCATCCCCCGAGCAAGGAGTCTCGGATGATGGACCGCTTGGGGAAGTGGATGTTTAGTTCAGCGACCTTCTCGGTAAGGGCGCTGAACTACCTGGCACACGTCATTAGGATGCAGCGAGATCTCATTAAAGAATACGCTGCATCTCCCCCAGAGTCCATGTCGGAGGAGGACAAGATGCTGCACTCCACACGCATGGCCACTCTTAGATCAGTTACTAATACCTCTATGCGGCTACTCTCCCATGCTACGGAAGGCGCCGCTAGAGCCGCAGAGGCAGGCCTAGTCACTAGACATCAGGCCTGGCTCCGTCACTGCGATTTTTCTGAGCCCTTCAAAGCGTTGTTTGCGAACGCCCCCTTTGATGGTTCTGCCCTTTTTGGCAAAACCGTTCGCGACACTTTGACCCAGAGCGAGAAGGACGGGAAGACGCTGTCTGCCGTCGGAATCCGCTTCTCTGCACCCCAGAGGCCCTACTCTAGGAACCAAAAGGGTCAGAAGAAGATATGGTTCCGGAAGTCGCAGCAATCTCAGCCTGCTCCGGACAACCAGTCCTTCCGTGGCAGAGGAGGACAGGGAGGACGCCGCCCTAGAGGCAGAGGGGCTCCCAGGAACTTCGGGTCCAGAGAACCTTTCTCTGAACGACCCGCGCAGCAGCCCTGAGGGGTTGCCTGGCTGCTCCACTCTGGAGGCAGTCGGGGGACATTTTTCGGAGCACCTAGCGGCATGGGAGTCCATAACATCAGACCGCTGGGTTCTCCAGATAATATCCAGAGGATACCACATCCCATTTTGTCACACACCAAAATTGAAGTCCCTTCCGGACGTCCCACCCGGTCAAAGGGAGGCCGCTTTGGCAGAAATTGGCCATCTGCTAAAGAAAAGATCCATCCAGCCCGTTCCCCCAGACCAGATCGGATCAGGGTTCTACTCCAGGTTCTTTTTAGTGCCAAAAAAGACGGGGGATCTAAGACCAATTTTAGACCTTTCTCTCTTGAACCTGGCAGTTCCCAAGGAGAAGTTCCGAATGGTCACTCTACAGTCTATCTCCCCCTTCTGGGAGAAAATCACTGGATGTGCTCCATAGACCTCAAGGATGCGTACTACCACATTCTGATGGACAGACGCTCCAGGAGGTTTCTCCGCTTCCGGCTAGGAGTCAGTCACTACCAATTCCGGGTCCTTCCCTTTGGTCTCACCACAGCCCCCAGGGTGTTCACCAAAGTACTAGCAGTGGTAGCGGCCCACCTGAGGCTTCAGGGGGTGCAGGTCTTTCCCTACCTAGACGACTGGCTCCTTACCGCCCCAACAAGGCATCTACTACTATTGGCGCGAGACTCCTTTCTCCATCTTGCTCCCAGTCTAGGCATAACTATAAATACAAAAAAATACAACCTAGCACCCTCTCAGTTAATAGATTTTATAGGGGCCAGGTTAGACACAAGGAGTTTAAAAGCCTTCCTCACTGCGGACAGAGTTCAAAATCTGCAGCTCCAGGTGCGGGCCATTCTCCACACAAATCAAGTTCCGGCGGAGTTGGTCCTGAGGGCTCTAGGGTCCATGGCGTCTGCTATAGCACTTCTTCCTCTCGCCAGACTACATATGCGCATCCTCCAGTGGACTCTTTTAGTACAGTGGTCTTACCTTGCTCTTCCTATGCATCATCCCATTGCGATCAGCAAGACTTGCAAGCGGTCCCTCCTGTGGTGGCTTCACTCCCCAGATCTCCACAGAGGCCACCCATTTTGTGTTTCTCCCCCTCTCGCCATGGTGACCACGGACGCCTCCCGCCTCGGGTGGGGGGGGCATTTTGCAGGCCGGACCGTCCAAGGCACGTGGAACGATTCAGAGACCTCACTGCATATCAACGTCCTAGAGATGAGAGCGGTGCTCTTAGCGTTGCTAGCACTTCAAGACTTTCTTCCCTTGGGAACAATTGCGATTCAATCGGACAACATGTCGGTTGTCTGGTATATCAACAAGCAGGGAGGAACCAGGTCTTACCCTCTTTGTCGAGAAGCCATGAGGGTTTGGGAATGGGCAATCTCCTCCAACCACTTTCTCATAGCAACGCACATTCCGGGTCGGTCCAACATCCTGGCGGACAAACTCAGTCGCACCATTCTAACTCCTTACGAGTGGTCTCTCAATTCTCAAGTAGCGGAACGCATATTCGCACGGTGGGGAACTCCTTCTTGCGATCTTTTTGCCTCTCCCTCAAACACCAAGTGCGACAGTTTTTTTGCTCTGATACCTCCTCCTGGAGGCTCTCCAAGAGACGCTCTGGTGCATGCTTGGCCACCCGGTCTTCTGTATGCTTATCCCCCCTTGCCTCTGATGCTCCAGGTTCTTCAGAAAGTGTCTCGGGTGGGTTGCAGAATGATTCTCATTGCTCCGTTTTGGCCTCGACAGATCTGGTTCCCCTTCCTAAGGTCTCACTCTGTGAATCCTCCTTGGATTCTAGATCCAATCCCGGATCTGATAACTCATCCATTCTGCCTGTCTCCTCCGAACCTGGACAACCTGAAGCTGACCACTTAGCTGCTCCAGTTCCACTCTTGATCAGGACTCCCGGTATTTCGTCCCCTGTTAAGGCTATCCTGGTGGCAGCTCATAAACCTTCCACTAGGAAAATCTACCGTAGCAAGTGGAAACGGTTCTCTTTGTGGGCGGAGCGGCAAGGCCTGAATCCATTCACTGCTCCTCTCCCATTGGTGCTTGATTTCTTAACCACTCTTTTTAACGATGGTGCTAGCAGTTCCATGGTCAAAGTACAACTGGCAGCAATTTCACATTATCACATTGGTCATGACTCTAATCCACTCATGTCAGCCAAGTTGTGTAAAATTTTCCTTAAAGGTACTTTCCTTCTCAGGCCCCCTGTAAAACAAGCGGTTCCTCCCTGGGACCTTTCTTTAGTTCTCCAGGCTTTGACCGCTCCCCCCTTCGAACCTGCGGCTACGGTAGATCTCAAATTCTTGTCGTTCAAGACTGCCTTTTTAGTAGCCATTACTTCGGCCAAGAGAGTTTCAGAGCTCCAAGCATTATCAGCTAAACCTCCTTACTTGGTTTTTCATCCGGACCGTGTTTACCTCAGGACCAACCCGTCCTTTCTTCCTAAAGTAGCTTCTGAAGCAAACATTAATCAGTCTATTAACCTCCCTGTTTTCTTCCCTAAATATGAAAACAAAGGTGAATATAAGCTTCACTCCTTAGATGTTCACAGGCAACTTAGATTTTATCTAAACAGGACGGCTGGTCATAGGCAATCCGACCAGTTGTTCATTTCCTTTGCTAAATTTAATTTGGGCAAGCCAATCTCTAAAGTCTCTCTGTCTCGTTGGATTTCACAATGTATCTTGTTGGCTTATCAAGCTTCAGGAAGGCCCGCACCGGAGAGTGTACACGCTCATTCAACCCGGTCAGTTTCTACCTCGGCAACCTTTAAGGCTAGGATTCCTCTAGATGATATTTGTGCTGCAGCCACATGGGCTTCATCTCATACTTTTATTTCCCACTATAAGTTGGATCTTGCATCTAGGGGTAGAGCATCATTTGGCTCCGCGGTGCTCCGGAATATCCTTCCATGATGGCCGCCCAAGATTCAGGTAGCTGGGGACTCCGTCCCACAGGTTGCAGACAAATGAATCTCCTACTTCAGATTTAGAAGTTATGTACTCACCATAACGTTCCATCTGAGTAGGTGTATTCATTTGTCTGCAACCATCCCGCCCTCCTATCCCCCTGGCCTTTCAGTTTCCTGCATATGGTGTGTTACCCTTTTCAGGGTGTTTTTTTGCTTTTGGCAAACTCGATCTGAGGTCATGAGGGTAGAGCAGGGCATTATGGGTGAGGGGAGGAGCTGAGAGCTTGGATCCATAGCTGGTAAACCATGCCAGTTCGGATCCGATATCGGATCCATAACCCACAGGTTGCAGACAAATGAATACACCTACTCAGATGGAACGTTATGGTGAGTACATAACTTCTAATTATCTATTCATGCATTTATTACAAAGTAGTAAAGTCAGATCTTGTCTAGGTGCATCATGTGGAGAGACAAGACTTGGCTTAATTGTTTGGGGGTAGGTATGCTGTTTTATGAAATAATATGTGTGTCACTTTTATACAGAATTCTGCTTAGTTGTGGAAGTTACAGTCATAACGGAAGGTTGGACAAGAGATTTTTGTAGTCTTTTTTTATTAAATTAATACTGTTTTTTTAACAATATTACTTTTTGTGGTTGGTGATATTGGGATTATAAATGACTGTCACGATTTGCTATAGGTGACTTGAATTTTGAAGTAAGTTTTACAGATAATGGCAATATTCTGCTGGTTAAGCTGTTCTGTAGAGTCTGTACAAGCCATCTGGAGAAGCAGTCAACATTGTAGGAGATGGTTGATCAAAGAATTAATGGGACTTGTTTAGACTAGACACTTGGACATTACAGGTAAGTGAACATTTTTATGTTTGGGAGATTCTAATTTGGACTGTGTGTTATTGATGTCATCTCTTGTGTTTGGCTTTCATTACTGGAGAAATTTAAGTGGACAGTACGTATTTGATGTACTTGTTTCCATCTTGCATGGTTTATATAGTGTAAAGCTTTGTATTATAGGTTTAATTCTACACAGGTTCCTAGTTTTCCGGCACTCTGAGTGTGCAGTAATTTAGGTGTTTGTGTGTGTG
>NC_056734.1:854066982-854083600 GCF_019279795.1 Protopterus annectens
TTTTTTCCGGGAAAAAAGGGGGGGAAAATGGAGGAGTGAGGGATGGGTTAACTGAGTAGAGGAGTATTGATTGGTTCAGCTGAGGGGTGGTATTGTGTGTGGCTATAAAGCTAGCCACAGTGGGGGGCGTGGGTGGTGGAATTTGGGGCAGGGAGGTGTGGAAGCGCCTCGGAGTTAACAGCGAGGGCAAGCTTTCGAACATAGGGCTGAACTAAACACAAGGAACCTGCAATCAAAGATAAGTATGCTCAACTGGAATCTATGTCTGGAGTGTTAGAGAGCCAGAAAGGTACAAGGTATAAGCATGTTACCTGTAAGAATTCAATTTAAGCTTAATTTATGAGTGACTTGTTTGGCTACAATCACCTGCATTAGAAGCTGAAGGTACAAACTTGCAGTATGTATTTTATTTTTTCTGTTTAGTGAAAACTTGCAGTTTTAAAAGTACTGTATTTTATTTTTCTGTTCTGAATAGTGCTGTGTGTCTCTGCAGGTAAGAGGGGGTTGCAGTTTTTTTCACTTCTTATTTGATATTTAACTCTTAGCCCAGAGGGTTTGTACTTTAAGCCACACGAGAATTCAATTTATGCTGAATTTCTGAATGACTCTGCTTGGCTACAATCACCTGCATTAAAAGCTGAAGTTAAGTGCAAAACTTGCAGTAATATATTTTATTTTTCTGTTATGCAAACTTGCAGTTTTAAAAGTACTGTATTTTTCTGTTATGCAAACTTGCGAAAAGTTTAAAAGTAATTGTATTTTATTTTTCTGTTCTGAATAGTGTGCAAAGTGCCCTCTGCAGTTAGTTTTTCACCCACCCTCACTGTTCTTGGCTTGGTGGTAATGTTGGTGACTCTGGAATTGCCTGCCCCTCCTGTAAATCATTATTTGAACACTCATCTTGGGTCCATCTCATATTTGCTCACTCTAACCGAGCACAGTGTGACTCATATTCTGAGTCTAGGTTCACTATACTTAATACAGAGAGAAGATTTGAGAAGGCCAACCCACTTAGGTTCTTCGTTCCTCTCTCCTTGCACTTTACAAACAAACAAAAAAAAAAATAAAAAAATTGCACATTATTCATCTGCTTTTACTGTATTTGTGTCTTCATCTTCTTTCGGCTGTTCCCGTTAGGAGTCACCACAGCGGATCATCTGTTTCCATTTCTTCCTGTCCTCTGCATCTTGCTCTGTCACACCAACCACCTTCATGTGCTCTCTCACCACATCCATAAACCTTATCTTAGGCCTTCCTCTTTTCTTGTTACCTGGTAGCTTCATCCTTAGCATCTTTTTCCCAATATACTCAGCATCCCTCCTCAGCACATGTCCAAACCAACATAATCATGCCTCTCTGGCTTTTGTCTCCAAACCTTTGAACCTGGGCTGACCCACTAATATACTTATTCCTAATCCCATCCACCCTCTTCACACCCCCAGTGCAAATCTCAACATCTTTAACTCTGCCACATCCAGCTCTAACTCCTGCCTTTTTTGTCAATGCCACTGTCTCCAACCCATGTAACATAGCTGGTCTCACTATCCTCTTGTAGACCTTCCCTTTCACTCTTACTGGTACTCATCTGTCACAAATCACTCCTGACACTCTTCTCCACCCACTCCATCCTGACTGTACTCTTCTTCACCTCTTCCACACTCATCATTACTCTGAATTATTGATCCCAGTAGTTAAATTCATCCACCTTCACCAGCCTCTACTCCTTGCATCCTCACCATTCCTCTATCCTCCCACTCATTCACACACATGCTGTCTTAGTACTGCTGACCTTCATTCCTCTTCTCTCTAGAGCATATCTCCATCTCTCCAGGGTCTCCTCCACCTGTTCCATCATCACTCACTACAGATCACAATGTCATCTGCAAACATCATAGTCCACGGGGACTCCTGTCTGATCTCATCTGTCAACCTGTCCATCACCATTGCAAATAACAAAGGGCTCAGAGTTGATGTAATCCCACCTCCACCTTAAACACATCCGTCACTCCCACCGCAGACCTCACCACTGTCACACTACCCTCGTACATATCCTGTACCACTCATACATACTTCTCTGACACTCCGAACTTCCTCATACAATACCACAACTCCTCTCTAGGCACCCTGTCATATGCTTTCTCTAAGTCTACAAAAACACAATGCAACTCCATCTGACCTTCTCTGTACTTCTCCATCAACACTGTCAGAACAAACATTGCATCTGTAGTGCTCTTTCCTGGCATGAAACCATACTGCTGATCATTAATCATCACCTCCCTTCTTAACCTAGCTTCCACTACTCTTTCCCATAACTTCATGCTGTGACTGATCAATTTAATTCCTCTGTAGTTACGACAACTCTGCACATCACCCTTATTCTTAAAAATCAGTACCAAAACACTTTTCTTCCATTCCTCATGCATCCTCTCACTTTCTAAGATTTTATTAAACAATCTGGTTAAAAACTCCACTGCTATTTCACCTAAACACCTCCATGCTTCCACAGGTATGTAATCTGGACCAACAGCCTTTGCATTCTTCATCCTCTTGATAGCTATCATTACTTCCTCCTTGCTAATCCATTGCACTTCATGATTCACTATCCCCATATCATCCAACCTTCTCTCCCTCTCATTCTCTTCATTCATCAACCCCTCAAAGTATTCTTTCCATCTGCTCCACACTCTCCTCACTTGCGACTATGTTTCCCTCATTATCCTTTATCACCTTTACCTTCTGCACATCTTTCCTAGCTCGGTTCCTCTGTCTAGCCAATCGGTAGAGGTTCTTTCTCCCTCTTTAGTGTCCAGTCTTTCATACAACTCTTCATATGCCTTCTCCTTTATTACTTTATTTTGCTTTTGCCACTTCTTAGAAGTACTCAGTTGTATTTATTCTGCTGTATTTATTACTGCTTGGTAGTAGCCTGATTAAATTGTAACTGTTCGGTTTAAGCACTTGGGCTTCAGACCAGTTATTTTACATTAAGAAGGTTTGTGGTCTGCACTCTGTGGAGGAGAGGCTGGATTCTGCCCTTCTGAGCTGGGAATTTCTGGTTAAAGGCTTATTTAGGTCTGCTTATTTGAACTGTTTCCTTCTGAAATTGGTGCACCTTGTTGCTGTAGCATAGACCAGATTCAGGCCTGCTGAATCTAGTTTTGTTTGTATAACTTGAGCAAAGACCGAGGCCATCTTTTTTGGAGAAGGTTCCCCTGCACCCTAGTGGCAGGAGTGTGCAGCTAGAACTTGTCCGATTGAAGACTGCTGGAACAGGGCTCAGTTTTGAGCTTTTTTTACTGGTTTTAATTGGGTAATTTGTTTAAATCTAATTGTTCGCTTTTATATTTATATATATATATATATATATATATATATATATATATATATATATATATATAAAACTGCACTTTATTCATCTGGTTTTACTGTATTTGTGTTTCTTCCTACTTTATTTTTCTTTTGCTGCCTGTTCTTAAAAGTACTTAATTTCATTCATTCTGCTGCATTTATTGCTGCTTGTTAGTAGCCTGATTAAATTGTAACTGTTATTCTAAGCCTTTGGTTTAAGCACTTGGGCTTCAGATCAGTTGTTTTACATTAAGAAGGTTTGTGGTCTGCACTGTTGTTGTGGCAGGACAGGTAGCTTACATCCTTCTAAGCTGGGAATTGCTGATTGAAGGCTCAGTGTCTGTTATTCTAAACATGGATTAGTTCCGGTTTAAGCACTTGGGCTATGGGCCAGTTATTTTACAGGTGTGGTCTGCACTCATGGGAGTAGAGGGTAGATTCTGCCCTTCTGAGCTGGGAGTTTCTGGTTAAAGAATTATTGTGCCTGCTTAAACTGTTTCTTTCTGAAATCGGTACGTCTTGTTTGCTGTAGCATAGACTAGATTCAGACCTGCTGAATCTAGCTTTGTTTGTATAACTGATAGCTTGCCAGGTATAATGCTGCCTTCAGCTTGTTTTATTCAGCCTCTAACAGTAGCAGAGTGTGTGCCCTCCATTGTTTTACTGCTATGAGCCACACAACTGTACAACCTGGCACCTTCCTGGTGTCTCTAACTGCTGTAGTACCCTTCTGTAAGCCATCTAATTACCATTACTGTGGGTGTTAATTATCTGTTATTCTCATACAGCCACTGTACTGTGAATAAATTTGTATCCACACTGGTAATGGTGCTGTTTTCAGTATGTCCACAGATACTGTGAATTAATTTGTACCCACACTGGTACTGGTGCTGTTTCTAGTACATCCACTGATCTTGTGAATGAATTTGTATCCACACTGGTACTGCTGCTGTTTCCAGTGCCACTCTTTTGAATTGACCCCACTGTGAAAGCAACATAGTGTAGAATGTTCAGGTATTCTTCACCTCACCCTTTTTGTTGATTGCTCCCTGCCTGAACTATACATCTGTTTTCCGATTTTGAGTTGTGAGTGCCTGGTTTGCCTTCTGTTTGTATATCCAGGAATAACTCCAACTATGTAGTGGCAATTAATGTTTACATGTAATTACTCTTGGCCACCTGCTGCTGAGCTTGCTTTCTCTTAAGTACCTCTCCCGACCCAATTCTTAGTGATATGGCAACAGTTATCCTGAAAAAAAAATCCAGTGCAGTATGAGAGTGTGCCAACACTCAAGTAAGATTCCGATCTCTAAAAACGTAGGTGACTAAAGGAAACAATACTCTTGTTACTTGATAGGTTCATTGGTGGTTACTAGGATACTGACCCAAAGGTCTCTATAAGCCTTTCCGTGTGTACCAATATAATACTAGAGAAACCCAATATAAAGGATCTAGCCTAAATTCAAAATCTTAGTTAACAATGGCTGCACATATCTAGGAGGATCATAGGTGAAATCCTGGCAAGGAATTTATGGTTTCCCATCCAGTCATCCAGGCTACACATAAACAGACTCATAGAGGGGCTCTGTTTGATGTGAACTGGTTTCCCATTCATGAGGCAACCTCAGAGACATATATGTCTTTCCAGCAGGTTCTATTTATGTCGCAGGCCAGGTAAAGGTCCCTGGAGCAAGTGACCCTTATCCCATTAGTCTTGTGGATATCCATCATTTTGATTAGGTTTGGATCTGAGATTCCTCTATAGGCCAGGCACAAGTCTTCTCTAAGTAGTCTGTATGCTACTGAGTACAGTGACGATGACTTGAGTCTGTCAATGCATGACATGTGATGGAGACCCTGTAATTTTCTTGGTTAGAAATATCTGGGGTCTCTCAAGTTGCTGCAGGTGCCAAGTGAGGTACACACAAAGGGAGCATTGTACTCAGTTATTGGCCTGATGAGGGTCGAGTACAGCGGAGTTATGACCTGTTTTGCTCTTGAGGCAATGCCTTTGCTAATGAGGTGAGCAATGTAGAAGGCTTTCCTTACCACAGTAGACACATGGTGGTCAAAGATTAGGCT
The DNA here is from genome assembly GCF_019279795.1 of Protopterus annectens. NCBI lineage: Eukaryota > Metazoa > Chordata > Ceratodontiformes > Protopteridae > Protopterus > Protopterus annectens. The sequence continues at coordinate 854,072,413 of NC_056734.1, forward strand.
ACAGTCAGCTTGCATTCCCAATTCTATCAGTACTGAGTTGTTACTTAGGGTATTATTATCTATATGGTAGTCTGCATGGATAGCGTTTTTACCGAATGGGATGATAATGCATTTTTTAGCATTGAGTTTGAGTCCATGGCTTTGACACCAATCATTCATTTGTGTAAGTCCTTCTAAAAGTATATTGACATCTTCTGGGCATAAAATGATTACACCTAATTTGCAGTCATCAGCAAAGTTAGACACAGGCCCTCAGTTTTGGCCTGAAGTTCTGAGAAGTATATTTTAAACAATAGGGGGCACAGCACTGACCCCCACTGCTGACAGCTCTGCTGGTCAAGGTAAAGTCCCCAATTTTGACTGAGTGTTATCTGAAAGTGAGATGGTTAGCAACCCCCTGATAACATAAACGTTTATATTCAACTGGGAGAGTTTATCAGTGATGCTCAAATGTGGGAGTGTATTGAAGGCCTTTGCTAAGTCAAGGTAGGTTGTATGCACAGATTGGCCTTCATTTATGCCTCACCTTGGTGATGCTTTTGAAGAAGTCTACCAGGTTTAACAGGTATGACCTCTTTGACAAAAGCAAATGTGTCAGATTAAGGGTATGGAGGTCATCTATGTCCTTATTTATAGGGTGCATGATGATTTGTTCCATGGCCTTACAGATAAGGCTGGTTAAGCTTATAGATCTGTAATTTCTGCAGTCTGAGCCACACTTTTGATATTGTTGTCAAGTGGCATATGACGAATGGAAAAAAAAACTATTACTTGTAAAACTAGCAATAAAGAGTCAGTGACATGAATGTTGTAAGGAGCAGCTATACTGTCACCTTAGTCAAAATACCTCCTGCATGACAGTGAATGAGTGTCTGCATGTATATATATCCATGAACACACCACATGTACAGGTGTGTGTACATCTGTGTATATAAACAGAGACACAAACAAATTCAGAGACAGGTGTGTGTGTGTGTGTGTGTGTGTGTGTGTGTGTGTGTGTGTGTGTGCATTTTCTTTTAGCCTTTTTTATGGGTCTCCACTGAAATGGGCCTTTGGTTCACTTACTAACCTGGATAACAAATGTCAAATAAGAAAATAAATAAAAACACACACACACACACACACATATAATAATAACAACATATATAGATTTATAACAAAGATATACAGCAAATCCATTTTAATCAACCAAAGCAATGCGTATGATAAACACATAATGACATGGCATATGCATTTATTTCTTTAAATTATTATCTATTTCCATCTTGATAAGGGGGTAAGTGGTCTCATCAACACAGCCATTTGTTGCAAAAGGCAAGTTTGAGAAAAGTTATGTGAATTCCAATATTACAGTTGAAGTATACCCTTAAAACAAGTAGGTGCGCTGCATGCAAAGGCCTAATAGAATACACACATTATTACATATCCAGCCTACAACAAAGTAGGTGTGCTGCATACAAAGGTTTAATAAAATGCATGCATTATTACATAGCCAGCCTACAACAAGTAGGTCGCTGCATACAAAGGTCTAATAAAATACACACATTATTAAATATCCAGCATGATTCTGTGGTGGTACAGCGGTAGCGTTGTTACCTCACAGCAAGAGGTTATCCCATTCAATTCTTGGCTTAGCTTGGGTGTGCCTTCTGTGTGGCGTCTGCATGTCCTCCCCGCGGTTGGATAGCGTTCGAAAGACATGCGTGCGTAAATGTGCATGCCGTTGTTGAAGGTTGGTCATTGAGCTGGCACCTCTGCATTTCGTGAAAATCTACTGCCAATCATTAGCGGACCGGAGTTCTGCTGTGGCGACCCCTTACAGGGAAAAAGCTGAAAGACAAACAACAACAGTTAAATATCCAGCATATACAAATTTGACTGACATTCAAGAATGCCTTGAATTACAAGCCGGTCAGTAAGACATAGCAAGGCTGTGGTTTTACAACCACATGAATATAAAAACTTAGATTACATATTTCATACATGCTTATGCACACAGATAGGGAAATAAAGGGAAATAGAGAGACTGCATTTACCTCAACTTTCAAATGGTAACCAGTTGTAACTCTACTGCAATCAAATATTCAGCAAAAGAGTGAAAGATCCAAACATTTTACCACAATGCAGGAAAGATAAAGAAAATAAATTCAGTGGAATGGAATCCATATTATACAGACAGTTACTGTGTGCGCGATTCATGAAGGGTGTCACCTAATGGGAAAATACTTTTAGTACAGTAACAAGATTCAGTTTCACAGTTATCTGACATTTTTTTTTATTGTAAGATTTTATTCTCCTAGAATCTTATGTTATTTGCAACTCAGTGGATTTGTTTCCAAGACGAAAATGTCCAAAGCAATGCTTCCTGTGAAATGTGGAGAAACAAAATAATGCCCCTTTGTTTACTTTTCAAGTTTGCCTTTCTGAGCACGCTCACCTGTGGCTGAGGAGGGTAGGGGAAGTGTGCCTGCAGGAAGTTTCAAAGGAGTTAGCCACATTCCATCTCAAATTGCAGCTCTACTGACAACACCTTTCCATGTGAGCCATTCATTGGTCTAATCTGTGCATTTTATCCATTCAGAAAAGTAGCCTTTCAGACATTTTACGACCAGACTGCTGCTGCTACTCTAGAAAGCACAGCAGTAATGCAACCCTTATAAAGGGGCATTATTTTGTTTCTAAAATCAGTTGCTTGCTAGACTATTTTGTTTACCTTTTAGTGTAGTGTAAGTCACATATTCACACAGAGTCAGAATTTTCAGACAAGCTTGTGTGCATACTGCAGGTTAGATTTCACAAACTTCACTGTTGGATGTTTATTATAGGAACTGCTTAGAATTTACAGTTTGTTGTTTTGTACTTCCCCTCCCCTACCCAGAGACTATTAGTTGAATGACTGGTTTAGCATCAGATGCTATCTAGTCAGACTCAGACCTGCAGCCTTTGCAGCAGTGAAATTACATTTTTAGTATGTGCTTGTTTTTTCTAAAACTTAGTGGAAAGCTTATCCCAACTTAGGCAATTGTATTTTCTTTTGTTTGCTTTTGTTTTATGTTTGTTGCTACATGCTTTTTTCCCTTCACTGGTAATTATTTGTCATATGTTCTGCAACAGTGTTGCTTATTAGTGCATGTACTCATACAGACATATATTTATAAGACAGTTTCTCCACATTTCACAGGAAGCATTGCTTTGGACATTTTTGTCTTGGAAACAAATCCACTGAGTTGCAAATAACATAAGATTCTAGAAGAATAAAATCTTACAATAAAAAAAAAATGTCAGATAACTGTGAAACTGAATCTTGTTACTGTACTAAAAGTATTTTCCCATTAGGTGACACCCTTCATGAATCGCGCACACAGTAACTGTCTGTATAATATGGATTCCATTCCACTGAATTTATTTTCTTTATCTTTCCTGCATTGTGGTAAAATGTTTGGATCTTTCACTCTTTTGCTGAATATTTGATTGCAGTAGAGTTACACTGGTTACCATTTGAAAGTTGAGGTAAATGCAGTCTCTCTAGTTCCCTTTATTTCCCTATCTGTGTGCATAAGCATGTATGAAATATGTAATCTAAATTTTTATATTCATGTGGTTGTAAAACCACAGCCTTGCTATGTCTTACTGACCGGCTTGTAATTCAAGACATTCTTGAATGTCAGTCAAATTTGTATATGCTGGATATTTAACTGTTGTTGTTTGTCTTTCAGCTTTTTCCCGGTAAGGGGTCGCCACAGCAGAACTCCGGTCCGCTAATGATTGGCAGTAGATTTTTACGAAATGCCGAGGTGCCAGCTCAATGCCCAACCTTCAACAACGGCATGCACATTTATGCACGCATGTCTTTCGAACGCTATCCAACCGCGGGGAGGACATGCAGACGCCACACAGAAGGCACTCCCAAGCCAAGCCAAGAATCGAATGGGATAACCTCTTGCTGTGAGGTAACAACGCTACCACTGTACCACCATGGAATCATGCTGGATATTTAATAATGTGTGTATTTTATTAGACCTTTGTATGCAGCGACCTACTTGTTGTAGGCTGGCTATGTAATAATGCGTGCATTTTATTAAACCTTTGTATGCAGAACACCTACTTTGTTGTAGGCTGGATATGTAATAATGCGTGTATTCTATTAGGCCTTTGCATGCAGCGCACCTACTTGTTTTAAGGGTATACTTCAACTGTAATATTGGAATTCACATAACTTTTCTCAAACTTGCCTTTTTTGCAACTTAAATGGCTGTGTTGATGAGACCACTTACGCCCTTATCAAGATGGAAATAGATAATAATTTAAAGAAATAAATGCATATGCCATGTCATTATGTGTTTATCATACACATTGCTTTGGTTGATTAAAATGGATTTGCTGTATATCTTTATGTTGTTATAAATCTATATATGTGTGTGTGTGTGTGTGTGTGTGTGTGTGTTTATTTATTTTCTTATTTGACATTTGTTATCCAGGTTAGTAAAGTGAACCAAAGGCCCATTTCAGTGGAGACCCATAAAAAAAGGCTAAAAGAAAATGCACACACACACACACACACACACACACACACACACACACACACACACACACACACACACACACACACACACACACACACACCTGTCTCTGAATTTGTTTGTGTCTCTGTTTATATACACAGATGTACACACACCTGTACATGTGGTGTGTTCATGGATATATATACATGCAGACACTCATTCACTGTCATGCAGGAGGTATTTTGACTAAGGTGACAGTATAGCTGCTCCTTACAACATTCATGTCACTGACCCTTTATTGCTAGTTTTACAAGTAATAGTTTTTTTTTTCCATTCGTCATATGCCACTTGACAACAATATCAAAAGTGTGGCTTAGACTGCAGAAACTACAGATCTATAAGCTTAACCAGCCTTATCTGTAAGGCCATAGAACAAATCATCATGCACCCTATAAATAAGGACATAGATGACCTCCATACCCTTAATCTGACACATTTGCTTTTGTCAAAGAGGTCATACCTGTTAAACCTGGTAGACTTCTTCAAAAGCATCACCAAGGTGAGGCATAAATGAAGGCCAATCTGTGCATACAACCTACCTTGACTTAGCAAAGGCCTTCAATACACTCTCACATTCGAGCATCACTGATAAACTCTCCCAGTTGAATACAAACTTTTATGTTGTCAGGTGGGTTGCTAACCATCTCACTTTCAGATAACACTCAGTCAAAATTGGGGACTTTACCTCGACCAGCAGAGCTGTCAGCAGTGGGGGTCAGTGCTGTGCCCCCTATTGTTTAAAATATACTTCTCAGAACTTCAGGCCAAAACTGAGGGCCTGTGTCTAACTTTGCTGATGACTGCAAATTTGGTGTAATCATTTTATGCCCAGAAGATGTCAATATACTTTTAGAAGGACTTACACAAATGAATGATTGGTGTCAAAGCCATGGACTCAAACTCAATGCTAAAAAATGCATTATCATCCCATCCAGTAAAAACGATATCCATGCAGACTACCATATAGATAATAATACCCTAAGTAACAACTCAGTACTGATAGAATTGGGAATGCAAGCTGACTGTAGCCTAATCTTTGACCACCGTGTGTCTACTGTGGTAAGGAAAGCCTTCTACATTGCTCACCTCATTAGCAAAGGCATTGCCTCAAGAGCAAAACAGGTCATAACTCCACTGTACTCGACCCTCATCAGGCCAAATAACTGAGTACAATGCTCCCTTTGTATGTACCTCACTTGGCACCTGTAGCAACTTGAGAGACCCCAGATATTTCTAACCAAGAATATTACAGGGTCTCCATCACATGTCATGCATTGACAGACTCAAGTCATCGTCACTGTACTCAGTAGCATACAGACTACTTAGAGAAGACTTGTGCCTGGCCTATAGAGGAATCTCAGATCCAAACCTAATCGAAATGCTGCATATCCACAAGACTAATGGGATAAGGGTCACTTGCTCCAGGGACCTTTACCTGGCCTGCGACATAAATAGAACCTGCTGGAAAGACATATATGTCTCTGAGGTTGCCTCATGAATAGGAAACCAGTTCACATCAAACAGAGCCCCTCTATGATTCTGTTTATGTGTAGCCTGAATGACTGGATGGGAAACCATAAATTCCTTGCCAGGATTTCACCTATGATCCTCCTAGATATGTGCAGCCATTGTTAACTAAGATTTTGAGTTTAGGCTAGATCCTTTATATTGGGTTTCTCTAGTATTATATTGGTACACACGGAAAGGCTTATAGAGATCTTTGGGTCAGTATCCTAGTAACCACCAATGAACCTATCAATTAACAAGAGTATTCTTTCCTTTAGTCACCTACGTTTTTCGAGATCGGAATCTTACTTGAGTGTTGGCACACTCTCATACTGCACTGGATTTTTTTTCAGGATAACTGTTGCCATATCACTAAGAATTGGGTCGGGAGAGGTACTTAGGAGAAAGCAAGCTCAGCAGCAGGTGGCCAAGAGTAATTACATGTAAACATTAATTGCCACTACATAGTTGGAGTTATTCCTGGATATACAAACAGAAGGCAAACCAGGCACTCACAACTCAAAATCGGAAAACAGATGTATAGTTCAGGCAGGGAGCAATCAACAAAAAGGGTGAGGTGAAGAATACTTGAACATTCTACACTATGTTGCTTTCACAGTGGGGTCAATTCAAAAGAGTGGCACCGGAAACAGCAGCAGTACCAGTGTGGATACAAATTCATTCGCAGGATCAGTGGATATACTAGAAACAGCACCAGTACTAGTGTGGGTACAAATTAATTCACAGTATCTGTGGACATACTGAAAACAGCACCATTACCAGTGTGGATACAAATTTATTCACAGTACAGTGGCTGTATGAGAATAACAGATAATTAACACCCACAGTAATGGTAATTAGATGGCTTACAGAAGGGTACTACAGCAGTTAGAGACACCAGGAAGGTGCCAGGTTGTACAGTTGTGTGGCTCATAGCAGTAAAACAATGGAGGGCACACACTCTGCTACTGTTAGAGGCTGAATAAACCAAGTTGAAGGCAGCATTATACCTGGCAAGCTATCGGTTATATAAACAAAGCTAGATTCAGCAGGTCTGAATCTAGTCTATGCTACAGCAAACCAGACGTACCGATTTCAGAAAGAAACAGTTTAAGCAGGCACAATAATCCTTTAAACAGAAACTCCCAGCTCAGAAGGGCAGAATCTACCCTCTACTCCCATGAGTGCAGACCACACCTGTAAAATAACTGGCCCGTAGCCCAAGTGCTTAAACCAGAACTAATCCACTTTTAGAATAACAGACACTGAGCCTTCAGTCAGCAATTCCCAGCTTAGAAGGATGTAAGCTACCTGTCCTGCCACAACAACAGTGCAGACCACAAACCTTCTTAATGTAAAACAACTGATCTGAAGCCCAAGTGCTTAAACCAAAGGCTTAGAATAACAGTTACAATTTAATCAGGCTACTAACAAGCAGCAATAAATGCAGCAGAATGAATGAAATTAAGCACTTTTAAGAACAGGCAGCAAAAGAAAAATAAAGTAGGAAGAAACACAAATACAGTAAAACCAGATGAATAAAGTGCAGTTTTATATATATATATATATATGTATATATATATATATATATATATATATATATATATATATATATATGTATATATATATATATATATATATATATATATATATATATATATATAAATATAAAACGAACAATTAGATTTAAACAAATTACCCAATTAAAACCAGTAAAAAAGCTCAAAACTGAGCCCTGTTCCAGCAGTCTTCAATCGGACAAGTTCTAACTGCACACTCCTGCCACTGGGGTGCAGGGGAACCTTCTCCAAAAAAGATGGCCTCGGTCTTTGCTCAAGTTATACAAACAAAACTAGATTCAGCAGGCCTGAATCTGGTCTATGCTACAGCAACAAGGTGCACCAATTTCAGAAGGAAACAGTTCAGATAAGCAGACACAAATAAGCCTTTAACCAGACATTCCCAGCTCAGAAGGGCAGAATCCAGCCTCTCCTCCCACAAGAGTGCAGACCACAAACCTTCTTAATGTAAAATAACTGGTCTGAAGCCCAAGTGCTTAAACCGAACAGTTACAATTTAATCAGGCTACTACCAAGCAGTAATACATACAGCAGAATAAATACAACTGAGTACTTCTAAGAAGAGGCAAAAGCAAAATAAAGTAATAAAGGAGAAGGCATATGAAGAGTTGTATGAAAGACTGGACACTAAAGAGGGAGAAAAGAACCTCTACCGATTGGCTAGACAGAGGAACCGAGCTAGGAAAGATGTGCAGAAGGTAAAGGTGATAAAGGATAATGAGGGAAACATAGTCACAAGTGAGGAGAGTGTGGAGCAGATGGAAAGAATACTTTGAGGGGTTGATGAATGAAGAGAATGAGAGGGAGAGAAGGTTGGATGATATGGGGATAGTGAATCATGAAGTGCAATGGATTAGCAAGGAGGAAGTAAGGATAGCTATCAAGAGGATGAAGAATGCAAAGGCTGTTGGTCCAGATGACATACCTGTGGAAGCATGGAGGTGTTTAGGTGAAATAGCAGTGGAGTTTTTAACCAGATTGTTTAATGAAATCTTAGAAAGTGAGAGGATGCATGAGGAATGGAAGAAAAGTGTTTTGGTACTGATTTTTAAGAATAAGGGTGATGTGCAGAGTTGTCGTAACTACAGAGGAATTAAATTGATCAGTCATAGCATGAAGTTATGGGAAAGAGTAGTGGAAGCTAGGTTAAGAAGGGAGGTGATGATTAATGATCAGCAGTATGGTTTCATGCCAGGAAAGAGCACTACAGATGCAATGTTTGTTCTGACAGTGTTGATGGAGAAGTACAGAGAAGGTCAGATGGAGTTGCATTGTGTTTTTGTAGACTTAGAGAAAGCATATGACAGGGTGCCTAGAGAGGAGTTGTGGTATTGTATGAGGAAGTTCGGAGTGTCAGAGAAGTATGTATGAGTGGTACAGGATATGTACGAGGGTAGTGTGACAGTGGTGAGGTCTCATGTGGGAGGACGGATGTGTTTAAGGTGGAGGTGGGATTACATCAACTCTGAGCCCTTTGTTATTTGCAATGGTGATGGACAGGTTGACAGATGAGATCAGACAGGAGTCCCCGTGGACTATGATGTTTGCAGATGACAATTGTGATCTGTAGTGAGAGTAGGGAACAGGTGGAGGAGACCCTGGAGAGATGGAGATATGCTCTAGAGAGAAGAGGAATGAAGGTCAGCAGTACTAAGACAGCATGTGTGTGAATGAGTGGGAGGATAGAGGAATGGTGAGGATGCAAGGAGTAGAGCTGGTGAAGGTGGATGAATTTAACTACTCGGGATCAATAATTCAGAGTAATGATGAGTGTGGAAGAGAGGTGAAGAAGAGAGTACAGTCAGGATGGAGTGGGTGGAGAAGAGTGTCAGGAGTGATTTGTGACAGACGAGTACCAGTAAGAGTGAAAGGGAAGGTCTACAAGAGGATAGTGAGACCAGCTATGTTACATGGGTTGGAGACAGTGGCATTGACAAAAAGGCAGGAGTTAGAGCTGGATGTGGCAGAGTTAAAGATGTTGAGATTTGCACTGGGGGTGTGAAGAGGGTGGATAGGATTAGGAATAAGTATATTAGTGGGTCAGCCCAGGTTCAAAGGTTTGGAGACAAAAGCCAGCGAGGCATGATTATGTTGGTTTGGACATGTGCTGAGGAGGGATGCTGAGTATATTGGGAAAAAGATGCTAAGGATGAAGCTACCAGGTAACAAGAAAAGAGGAAGGCCTAAGATAAGGTTTATGGATGTGGTGAGAGAGCACATGAAGGTGGTTGGTGTGACAGAGCAAGATGCAGAGGACAGGAAGAAATGGAAACAGATGATCCGCTGTGGTGACCCCTAATGGGAACAGCCAAAAGAAGATGAAGACACAAATACAGTAAAAGCAGATGAATAATGTGCAATTTTTTTTTTTTGTTTGTTTGTAAAGTGCAAGGAGAGAGGAAGGAAGAACCTAAGTAGGTTGGCCTATCAAATCTTCTCTCTGTATTAAGTATAGTGAACACTAGACTCAAAATATGATCACACTGTACTCGGTTAAGTGAGCAAATGAGATGGACCCAGGATGAGTGTTCAAATAATGATTTACACAGGAGGGCAGGCAATTCCCAGAGTCACCAAACATTACCACCAAGCCAAGAACAGTGAGGTGGGTGAAAAACTAACTGCAGAGAGATGCACAGCACACTATCCAGAACAGAAAAATAAAATACAGTACTTTTAAACTGCAAGTTTGCACTTAACAGAAAAAATACAGTACTTTTAAAACTGCAAGTTTGCACGTAACAGAAAAATAAAATATATTACTGCAAGTTTGCACTTAACTTCAGCTTCTAATGCAGGTGATTGTAGCCACAAGTCACTCAGTAAATTAAGCATAAATTGAATTTTACAGGTAACATGTATACCTTGTACTTTTCTGGCCTCTACCTGGTAGACATAGATTCCAGTTGAAAGCATACTTATCTTTGATTGCAGGTTCCTTGTGTTTGGTTCAGCCTTGCTCAGCTTGCCCTTGCTGTGCTCAGGCGCGCTCCGCAGGCAAGGCCAGAAAACTAGCAATGCTAAATAGATGCCATGTGAGCTGTTTACTGTTTACATTTTTTTTACTGATGACAATTGCAGCTTGGGACGACTTTTTCATGCTAAAATGTTTTTTATTTGGCTGTGTCTTTCTTCTCAGCTTTGCTCACTGAAATGCTCTGCCATGTTTCAAATGTTGATAATGTTGGTTTCTGTATTTAGATGCACATATACCAGTGTTCTGTTTTATTGCTAGACATTTATATGGCTTAGACATTTTTTTACTTTATTTTTCTTGTTATAGCAGTTTGTTTGCAACACTACTTTGTGATTTGTAGCGGTTAATCATTGCATTGTTTATTGCTGCAGTAATTTAATTGTGACACTGCTTTGCCATTTAATTTATTGCTACATTGTTTATAGTTTCCTTTGTACATTTTATCTCATGTAGCTAAGAATGAGACTATTGCTAATTTAATTCAATTTACTGTTAATTTAAAGTTAATTAATTTTCTGATTTTTTTTTTTTTCAAATTTGAAATGCATTGTTTAATGCTT
>NC_056734.1:854084100-854171600 GCF_019279795.1 Protopterus annectens
CCCATTCTATCTTTACTATGCATTTTTAAGGAGTCCCATAGTATGACTTTACTAACCAGACCATTATCGTTTAAAAATAAAAAAAATCTAGATTTGTCCCTTAATGCAACTCTTACATTCTTTTAATTTCATCACATATACTAAAATTCTATAAGTAATCTGAAATTTCCTTTTTTCCATTAATATATTAATACTTAATGCATTATGCATTATGATCAGATAAAGGACAAGGAATAGTTTTAAAATAATTCACTTTATTAAGTAAATCTGTAGAAACATAAATTCTATCAAGTCTAGTTTGAGTTCCATGTACGTAAGAATAATGAGTGAAGAACAATGGCTTATTTTCTGCTATTACTATTAAATCAACTAAATGTATTACTGATCCATCTATTTAGTTATTTAGCTGATGTCAGAATTTTAGTTTTCTTATGTTCACTTGTTTCTCTTATACTAGATATGCAGTTAGATCTCCTTCTAGAATTAAACTACCCTCCTATGGACTTTTTTGCAAGTTTGAGTGATCTTTAGTCACTCTTGTACTTATTCCGGGGATCTCGTAAAAATTAGCTAGTCTATAGAGTTTACCATTACATTTAATTATTACAGATGTATACATTCCTTTGGGATCATTAATGTATTTCATGTTCTTAGGCATTACACTAGATTTTCTCCAAAGTATAGCAGTTCCTCTCCTCTTTTTGTTAAAAGAAGCAGATGATAATATTTCATAACCTACATTATTTAAATACTGGTCAGGATTCAATAAACCCTATATGGCTTGCTAAAACTGTGCATGCATCTTGGTGCGATGCAGATATGATAGCCCATTGATTTGTATTCAGTAAGCGGCTCAACCAATCGTGTAGAGCTGTCCAAACATGGTAAACATGGCAAACATCCTGGCATGCTAATTACAGTATAAACAGCTGAATCGTGTGCTAACTAACCAATCCAAAATGGCAGAGCTGTTCAACAAGCTATAAAGTAATCATGTACACTTAGTGTAGTCTCTTGTCTTGAATTCCAAAACTTACTGCAATACAGCCATGGAAACTGCACTAGAGGGGAAATAATGTTAGAGGCTGCTGTCGCTCTTCTGCATGTGTATGTGCAACTGGCTCAAATCTATACTTCTGCTGCTGCTGCTGATAGACCTTTGGCATGAAGGTGAATGGTATTTAGACCCTGTTTAACTTTTCATGGTCTGCATGATGTGGAAATAATAGAGCTCTACAGGGTCGACAGTGACAAACTGCAGGAACTCTGCAACCTCTGTCATCCTCAACTGATAGCAATGGCAAACTGAGTGGACTATACAAGATTTCTACCCTATAGTACACTTTTCTGAAGTCTGGTGTGCCACAGACTGCACACACACACTGAGATTAAAGCACCACCTGGGGAACAGAGAGCAGTCTACACAAAGAGAAAGGGTTTCTACTCAAGTAACTTCCAGGTCATGTGTAATGCTAAGAGAATCATCCTGAATGTGTGTGCTGGCAACCCTGACAGTTACCATGACTGCCATATATGTCACAACTCACAGTTCTACTGGAGGTTTTCTCTGATGAAGCCAAAGTGATTGGTGAAAGTGCTTAGCTTATTGAGAGAATCCACTATTCCAGTGGTAATAAAGCAGTTTTCTAAGTTCACACAGTTTTTTATTTTATTTTCGTTATTAGTTTATACCCTTTTTGGGTTTTAGTTTTGGTTGGTGGATCATACAGTAACACATTTGCTAAGAGCAGATGATGTTGCAGACTGATGGCCAAGTGTGTTCTGTCCTCTTCCCAGTAGACATTCCATCACAGACACTGCCCATTCCCTCATGCCATTCATCTGATCCATTGAAATGGCCACATGTCAGAGGCAGTCACACATGTCAGACTGTACCACATCAAAAACCCTAAGCATGTCCTCAGAGGATCTAGTGAAATGTGCCTCCATGATGGTCCTAAACATATGTTGAGTGGCACATAATGGCACACTAGGATTAGTTGGAGGGTGGACAACAGACCTCCTCCAAGCACCTTAACCATATTTCCTTCATGGCACCTTACTCACACTTTGGCTATGGCCAGAGTCAACTGGGCCTGAAGCAGCAGTAACCACACTACCATGATTGAGTGTGTCACCCTCAACCTGTGCAATATGTGAAAGCTCAATGGAATGGGTATGTGCAGGCATGCTGACTGTATCTGAAGGAAATACAGGGGATGTGTGCATCACCTCTGCACCCCGACTATGCATCCATTTGGTTACCATGATCATCAGAGCCTACCGATACTATAATATAAGGTACCAGGAGTCCTTACACTTCCACTGTCAGGATCACCTGGGATAATAAGTAACAAACACAAGAATGAGATTACTACTACACTAAATATTAAACTGATACATATGATAACAAAATAACACTGGTCGCACAATTGCTGAAGTTACAGCAATACAGATACTCATCACAGCCTCACCACAAATGCAGATAATAATATATGTAAAGAATAGTCATTAATAAACCAATAAACATTTGTTTACCATGTGAAGATGTCTCCACACTTTGCAAGGAGGATGTTCTTGGCACAAATGAAGCAAGGAAAGGATGGCAATTAACTATCACAACGGGGATAGCACAGGGGGACAGTGAATGCACACTCACCTATATGTCTTGTAATAAATAGCTGAAACTGAAATTTGGCTGAGATGTCCACCCACACCCTTGTGTACTGAACAATCTCTTGTATAACTCTATTTACTTACCAATAGGTACAGATACAAAACAAATCACAGAAAGTATTAGTCAAATTGTATATTTTACTCTACAAGCAAATATAAAACTTGCCATATATAAGCTTACCTGGAAGCTGCTCCTGGGACACACTTGTCCTCCCAGCCAAGCCACATCAGCAGCGACATAAAGCACACAGAGTGCAATCTCCACTGTGCTTTCTGAATCTCTGATAGTGGACAGGAACTCCTCATTTGGTGTCAGTGGTTCTTGGTAGTAGAACCTCCCCCTGTAGCCAGCTGTTCTCAGTCAACTGCAGCTGCTCTCCTCCAGGCTGATGAAATTATATCAGTGGCCCAGTGCTGGACCTGTTCATAATTTCTGCAGCAACCTCCTACTGCTTTAACATTGTTGACTAACCGGTGTCAAATTTCTTTTCTGGCAGCCATATCCCCATATCCTCTCTCAAGCAGAAAGGCTACATGGCACGTCAGAACCTGTATAATCACCTCATTTTCTGTGTCACTGAAAGGAGCTTTACATGGATTTCTAGGCATGGGTGCCATAATCTTATGTGACATAAAACAGAGAAGGTTAAAAGAGATAAATATCACATAACTAATGTATTACTTACAAAAATAATCAGTCTGTGTACCCTTTGTCAACATTAAGCACGTAAAACACACTTTTCATTTAGTACAACTGAAGGCTAATTGGTTGTCCCAACTCCCCTCCCACACATACAAATGTTTGTACAAACCAAGGAATAGAACATAAGTAATGTGTTTACAAGTTTCCACAGAACTATCAACAGAAAAGCACTTTTCCTCTTGGAACACAGAATGAGAGGTGCCCCCCCCCCCCAAAAAAAAAAAATGCCAAACAAATGAAGTTTTGAACAAACCAAGAAATACCACACAAGTATATGTATGTATGCTTTCCAAAAAATTATCAGGATGTGTTCACATTAACAACAGAAAAATGAATTTATGATTACCAATCACTTCTCATTTTGCCTCATTGTGGCCATCAGTCCTGTAGAGGTTGACCCGGGCCATATCAGAATCATAGCACTAGTATCAGTTACACATACATTACATTTCTCTCCAATAACACAGAATACTGTAAAATCAAAATTTAAAAATAATAGTTGCGCTGAAAGTATAACCTGGCTATCTCTGAAATGTAAATGCCTGGCAAAAAATGCCTATGCTAAGAGTAAAGTATAAGAAGTGCATACTGATAAAAGTTTCATTTTCTGCTGGATATATAAATACATTTCTAGCATTTTACAAAATTTAGACTGTATATGAATAATATAAGCATACCTTAGCCAAATTAAAAGCCTTCTCTGCAGATAAGTCACCATCAAAGGAATGCAAATCTTCTGTTTTTTTCCAAATACATAAGCCTCCTCACCTTCAAGTGCCCTAGCTAAATGGTTATCTTTTTATAGCATAGAGTCAGCCCTCTCCTCACAGTGAATATGGAAATGAGGAGTAAACTCATTAGATTTGTTGAATACCAGACTTTTGCCTTTGTGTATCAGATGTAAACATAGTGCAGTCTCTACACCATTGTTAGGTGCTAATAGATTGCAGCTGTGAACTGAGAATGATTAGACAATTCAGACAATCTTCACTGCAGTGGGTTTTTAAATGAAACAAAACACTACACATTTATCCATTTTGATCAATAATAGGAAAACTCTCATTCCTTTGCTGAAAACTGTTGTTTACTGTCTTGCATTTTATGACACATTTAAAGGAAAATGATAGAAAATACACTATAGACTACATGTTTAAGAATACAGCAGAGATAAGGTAAGAATGAACACAAAACTAAGAGAAGACTGAGCTGCATTGTAATTGTACAAACACATTCATAAATGGTTGTGTGATCACTAATTGTGCTAAATATGTAAGTCACAAATGTACAATCAACTGAGAATGTCCAAGTATATGTCCTGTTAATACTGTAGAGAAAATTTGAATTGCTTGTATGCACATGATTTGATTGCTGTTGCAAAACTGTGTCTGTGATAAGGAGAAATACACTCCAAATGTGTTTTGTAATTTCATTACTCTGATAGTTCAAGTCCAGATATGTGTAATTGTTTAACATGTGTTTAACTTTTTTGTCTTTAACATTTGTGTGGTACAGAGCTTAGTGCAAACATAGTCAAATGCATAAAAAGTTGAAATAAATGCCAACTGCCTTAAGAAACGCAAACACACTTAGTACCATTGCGAGGTCATCATCACCTTGGATGATAAGGACAGCAGAAATTTCTCCTGTGACCCAACTATGTGTGTAGTACAAGGTGAAAGACATTGAGATACACAAAGAAGATAGGTAGACTGTAGCTGGAATTGTACAGAATAATTTTGCTGAAAAATGATCATAATGAGTATTAACAGAAATAATTTATATTCTCTTTTGCCTGTGTCATTTCTGTGTTGCTCACCGGTGCATAAACAAGGTTCACTGCTGAACAAAAATAAAAACAAAGATTGTTATAATGTAATTGCTACAAATAAATTGATAATTTTTTATGTGATTTGCCTTCCTTTATGCAAACAGTCTAAACAGTGTTACATAGCTGTCAGTACTCTGGACAGTACTGATTTAAAAAAATAAACCTGCTGCCTAATATTCCATGTAGTACCAGGTGTAAGTAAATGGCAAGAAAATGGGTAAGCCCGGGTTCTAATCCAGCACACTCTACTTTTTATTAATGGTGTTCTGTTGTAATTTATAACAAAAATAATGATATAAAGATAATTATACATAACAATAGCTATGTGTAGCAGGTTGATTGAACATATATACGGTATCATATTTATTATATGTGCAACTGGTATAGCATAACAATTATGGTTCTGTAATTAAAAATGTTTTTCTGATCTGAGATGGACTTCATAGTTTACTGACAGCCAACTACACACCTACTGTAACATAGGTATACCTGTAAAACAGAATGTATTGTATGGTCTGAACAAGAACTCAAAAATCTACTCTGAAAATAATACAAGTATAAGCATTTCCAGTATATTGTCAGACATTACTCCTGCAATACACATGAGAATGCATAAGCCAGGACCTTGTCATGTCACACATGTGCATGGTTAATTGAAGTATAGCACTACTAATTATTTAAGGTGTATATTATTAATGACCATAGTTGGCAAACACTTCTTCTGTGGCAATGAGGAACACCTATGCAGAAATACATATATTCTCTATTTTACACTGGTTTGAATCTCACATTGTAGAAACTACATTTATCAGTGTATAGGTCCTGACAAAGTATGTGTCAAATCATAAAACTGATCATACCAAATTAATGTCTTTAAAGGCAAATCATTTAACATATCAGTGTTGACCATTGGACAAACAGTTGTCAGGTCTGTCATCATACAGGCCATAAATTAATGCCAACTGCCTCATTATCCTTCACATTTCATAAACTGCCTTCTTGTTCGGCAATGTTTCCCTCCGTGTAACATTGCATAAACACTGTTGGCATGGTTGTGTGTGTGTTTGCACACTAGCCATAAAACATGATATCATGAATTGGTGGGAAAACACTTTTATTGTTGTTGGAAGACCTGTGCAGACATGGCAGGAGCTGAGAAAGATGGTTCCCAATTCAGGAGTCAAAGATGGGGTGTGCAGGAGTCAAAAATATTTATTGCACTACCTGTAAAGTGCTACAGCTGTAGACTGCTGCAAGGGGACTATACCAGATCTCAGTATAAGGCTGAGGCTTGGAACAGTCTAGTCAAGGCTGTGTTCAGTGTGACTGCCATTTCACGCACTGAGCAGCAATGCAGGTATCATTATAATGACCTGAAATGGCACAAGCTGGCACAACTTGACCAGTGCCTAGATGAATTTAGTATTACTGACATCCCACAGTTGTGTAAGTATACAGGTAAAGTAACTTTAATTGGTATGGAAAGCTGTAGCTAGCCAAGACTGGTATGTATAATGTTTACATGTGTCTTTTTCTCTCCTTCTTTATTTTACAGCTGCTCAGAAAATTTCACAGAACAGGGAGGTTCATTCGGAAAGATTAGAAAGACTCAGAGAGGCAAGGGGTATGTATGTAGCACAAATGAACTTGATTGTATTAAAATAATTGCTTTTCCATACATTATTAGCAACTTAAGCATGCAGATCTTAACTCTAAAAGCAAGTGTGCGTGCTTTCTTCTGTAGCTCTAGTTGTATTAGGCAAGTGTAATAGAGTATTCAGATTTGTTGGGTTTAATTCCCACAAGTAACAAATACATTCAAATTACAAAACTATATTTTTTTAATTTTAATTCCAGCAAAATTGGCTTTAATTCCATGTTGTTAATTTAATCTGTATTATCTTTAAAAGCATATATGCAATATCTCCATATTGCAAGGATTACTTGTTACAATTCATAATCCTATTTTGGATTTGGAAAATTGTATAGCTAATATAATAATAAAAGTATATTTAATTGCAATAAATAATTTATGTGACATATAACGGTTCTAATCATCTGTTTTCTTTTTTTCTGTGTCTCACCATTCCCTTATCTCTCTTTTTATTTTTTATATATGTGAACACAGCAATCTGGTGTCATACCTTTCTGCTAACAAGCAAACAAAATAATTTTTAGGACAGGGAGGTAGGCCAACCACTGTGGCTCAGCCTGCCAACCCTCCACCAGCTGCTGCAACAATACCCAGCACATCTGGGATGCAACCTGGCTGGACTGCCTCTGCAGTCCTTGCACTACCTGGCCCATCAACATCAGGTAGCATTACCCTGGCAGCTGGTGTGTTGGTGGAGCTGGGGATTACACCACATGCTAGGAGCTACCAGGGGTGCTGCATGAGGCATTAAAACTAGTATTGGTGCACGTCTCAGCTCTCTGGAGAAGTTGCTCCTTAGAATACAGAAATGAACCCACATCAAGCGATGCCACAGGGAGGTAAGGAAAGTGACAGTGATGACAGTTTTAAGGGAGAGGATTAGATTATCACTGTTTCAATGCTTGACAGGCATATGCCTCTAATTTCCCCCACCTATCCCCAATCATGGTGTTCCCCAACCTTTTGTGTCTACCACCATCCCTATGTCTGTCTTGTTTGTCCTGCTTGCCTGTTCCTACTTCCCCACCTACCCTACCTACCTGACCCTGACAATCCTACATCCATTTATCAACATTCCTCAAAACAACTATGGTTCCCATTGAAGAAAAAATAAACAGCAAAACACTACAAACCCACTCTTGACAAATTCAAGTCAAAGCATTTATAGAAATAGTTTTAGCTCTTTCATTCTTTCATTTACACTAGAACTTCTTCACAAACATTGCACTTAATCATGAACCCTCTTAACATCTACCCACTTGGTGATGTAGTGGTTAATGGCCATTTGAGACAATTTCTATGTAATACCTGAGTGTGAAATTGCGTCAAATGCCTTGACCAGGTCATTTTCTTTTGCCCAATCATCACATACATTTCACTTCCTTGATTTTCTTAAAAAAACTTTTAAATTTACATAAATAATATGTCTTCAGATTACCTATTTAAAACATTCATTATTAAAAATTACTTAATCTTGTAAAATCTATCATATCAGATAAATATCAATGTTAATTATATTCTTTGGGATAATATAAAAAATGTAATGTTTTTCTAACAAAGCTTTTATATTATCAACACACTTGCAGTTAAAAAAAGGTCTTTCTCCAACTTTTTGGCCAAATCCCTGTTGCCTAAAATAATTTTCCAGTTGTTTATTATCGTGTTCTTAATACTGGATGTATCTTGAGTAATGAGCAGTGATAATAAAAAAATCAGACTTCTGTTCATAGGTTCATAGGTAGGTACTGGGATATTGGCCCTAGGGCCTATATAAGCCTAGCCAAATGGTACCCTGGCTATTGCTACCCAAGAAAATTATTTTCCTGTGACCCTGTCAAGCAGAGCTACAGAAGTGATCCCGGGGTGAATTTCCTATCTCCCATCCAATCATCAAGATTTTTCTTGAAGAGTGCTAATGTGGAGCTTTGTTTGATACAGATAGGTAGTTTGTTCCAGAGTATGGAAAGTCTCTGAGACAGGAATATATCCCTCCAGCATGTTCTGTTTATTGTGGTGACAAGGTTTAGGTCCCTAGAGCATATAGCTCAAAGGGATTAGGATTTCTTTAAGTGGAGCATGTCCAACAGCTCTGGGTTTGACATAGCTTTGTATGTTAGGCAGAGATCGCCTCTGAGTAGGCAATATGTGACAGAGTAAAGCTGGAGTTTTTTGAGACAGTCTGCATAGAGCATCAGCTTGAAGCCAGTAATCCTCTTTGTGAGGTATTTCTGCGGCCTTTCCAGTTGTTGTAGATGTCTTGTGAGGTACATACCAAAAGGGGCATTGTACTCTATAATGGGTCTAATGAGTGATGAGTAGAGGGGAACAATGACTTCTTTTTTCCTGGATAAGAAACCTTTTGTGATGAGGTGTGCCACGTGTGTGTGTGTGTGTGTGTGTGTGTGTGTGTGTGTGTGTGTGTGTGTGTGTGTGTGTGTGTGTGTGTGTGCATGTGTGTGTGTGTGTGTGTGTGTGTGTGCGTGTGTGTGGTCAGAAGAGCATGAGTCTATGTCCAAATGTCATCACTCAAGTTTTGTTGAGAACTAAGTTTTACAGTCATACATGACTGCACCACATCTCTTACAATATGCAAGTCATACTTGTGTTGTAGAACTAGTGTTTAGTAGTGTGTTTTCTACCTTGTGTAACTACAGAGGTTTTGGTTCTAATCTCACTGCAGTCAGCTTGGGTCTATGTTTATTTAGCTCTCCTTCTGGAGACCATTTTAGAGCAGCATGTGAAACACTCCTACTAACATCATCTTCTCACAAGTCACTTAAAGTGTTCTCTGACAATAGTAAAATCAGACTTGTGCCATGGCTGTAGCATTAAATACTGTGTTCTTCAGCTAGGTAGGGGTTCTAATCTCAATGCAGACAACTTGTATGTGCGTTCCTCCAACTGTCAATTTGGAGACAATTTTAAAACAGCATGTGAGACCACAGCTATGTCATACACTCTTGCCCACTTTTTTTTAAACACCTTTACTTAATTATCACTTGTGACATAGGCACATTTACATTTATATAAAAGTAATCAAAGTGCATTAACAAGTTAAAATTAACAAACATTATGCTTCTCATATATTGCTATATATCATATAACCTAAGCAACATTACATAAATTATTCAATTCCGCCATCTTTATTAAACTATCACTTACGACATAAGCAATCACTCATTTATAAAAATGAAAACAACCCACACCAACACAATCCAAGTTGCAAGCATTTTACATCACAACCCATGCTGACTCACTCCCAGTTGCAAACATTATACAGCACTTATAATCTATCCAATCATTTTCAGTCAAACATTAAATAGCTCATTTATGTCCTGCCTTCTTTTAAACCTCATTCCTCTCCTGTATGTACTGTTCCCACAATTCCCATTTTCCTAACTCTTGCCCACTTCTTATTCTCAACAATGATGTGATACCTCTAAAGTGATGTATCCCTCTAAAGTGGACTCTGACAATAGTGCACTCAAATGTCTGTGATGGCATGAGCATTAACTACTGTGTTCTCTAGTTTTTTATAGCTAGATAGATTTTGATTCTAATCTCAAAGCAAACATGTATGTGTGCTCATTCAACTATGAGTATGGAGACAAGTTTACACCAGGATGTGACTCTACATCTGTGTCACTCACTCCTCCCAACATCTTCTCAGCATACAGTAATGCTGTCAACAAAGTGCACTGTAACAATATAAAGTCAAACATCTGTGGTGGTGCTACTGTTGCATTATATGGAATCAAATCTGTATACATACACAAGCCTAATGTTCAAATCTCACCTCATTCAGCTGCTGTGTGTGTGTAGTTGGTGATATATTATGGCCAGTATATGCTTTTTTGAATATCTTTTCATTTGAATCCTAGTCAGGAGAACATTTAACATAGCCCCATGAATCAAGCATCCCTTTTTCCCTCTGCCAACATAACATCCTTTCTGAAAAACACTGGAAGATGTCATAATATCAAAGATGGGTACATACATCATGAAACACAGCTCTTCCATGACCCTCTTCAATCCATCTATAGACCACTGGATGTATTATTGCTAATTATATCATGGGGTGGTGCATGTCACATATGGACAGAGGCAGAATGTAATATAATCAAACACATGCACACATTTGTATGTACCCATACTATCTTACATCATACAGATATATTGTTTTTGGTTTAAAGGTTAGAATAGTGGCTACGATTTTATGTGGTGTTGGCCCATAACCTAGTAATGTCTTATGACCTTATGAAGATTGCACATGTCAATGTTGCCATCATAATGCATTGATGGCCACTGCTGCCATTTGATTAAATAGCAATATGCCTCCTGAGGACTGTTGCCATGGGATTATGTTATATATATTGTTGCCTTACTAAGGCATGTGTTCTTGTAATGGAGTATATTAACATTTTACACATTTCTCATTCAACCATCACAGTAACACTTGTAGCATGGCACATCATATCATGAAATGTTATGTGACATACGGCAATATTACATTGTACTAATAACATGGCACATGCACATTGTTTCATCCACATATTGTAATGCTGGTATATACACAAATATATAACCAGTTCAGATTCACTTTCAACTCTGGGGAATTCATTGTATGTACACATGTGTTGCTATTCAGAAGGATTATTCAGATGTTGCCCGGCAGCATTATGTGATTGCTAGCATTTGTGTCAGTAACTGTTCTTCATGAACCACATCCACCTTTGCAATGTGACCATATATGGTATCAGAGCCCTCACACAAACCTCTCCAATGGTACACATATAGGCATACGATGTGCAAGTGATGCAATGATGTGAAATAGGTAGTGCTGTACAACTGTGTTAACAGTTCCACTGTGTGCCATATGATGCATACCCAAGGTTGTATTTGGAGGTGTTGTCACAAACTAAGTTCAAAATCTTAAGGGGAATACACAGCTATGTACAGAGATGGTTGTAGATGACACCAACAATATTCATCCAGAGTCAATAGACAGCCTGCTAGTTGACAGATTTAGATCAAACTTCACCCCCCCCGTCTTCACTGGGGTTCACCCAAAGTATACATGTGAACATTACTCAGCATATTTTCTCAAGACAGCAGATCATCTGTGCACTCTTTAAGGCTAAAAACATGGCATCAGTGAGCCCTGACAACATCCCAGGTTGCCTTATCTATAAATTAAAATATTACCTATCAGACGCAGGTGGATCCATACTGAACTATGGCCTCCTGACAGGCTATTTTCTGGCAGAAAGGTGGACAGCAACAGTCAACTGTCTGAACAAGGGATGACCATCAACCAACCAGGGGCGGCTCATGCTATCAGTCTGCAGGACTGCAGCCATCCCAACTAGAAATAAAAGAAATACATAACGTGAAACATAAACTTAAAAAAAAATTTATTTTTTAACGAGTACCGGAACTGCTGCGCATGCGTGGACACACTCAGACTGCCCCGCAGATGCCCAGGAATCTGTGCAAACTCTGACTGCCTGAGTCAGCAATCCAGATGCAGAGAAGGTATTTTCTGCCCCGCAGATGCCATGCAGTAGATGACTGCACAGAAGAGAGGAGCTCCGCACTGCTTGAGCCGCAGACAGGACCAATCAGGAGAGAGGTAAGCAGAGATTTGAGTGCAGGACCAAGGTAAGTTGAGTTCAAAGCTCTTGCAGGGAAGCGTTAAGTCGAGCGTGGGTTTGCTGCTTCCAGACACATTTACAGGTAATGGAGTGTGTGTGTATGTGTGTAAACTGCCCTTGTTAACACATAGTGGTGGGTAAAAATACTCAGGTTTGAACCCTGTACCTTGGATGCAGGTGGCAAGGACCTAAATTCCCTACCCACCACTATTTATAAAAAAATTGCAGATTTTTGCCTCATATTTGTTCTGTTCCTCATAAAATCTGTGGTTTCTGTATCGTCATATTTCTTTGCAAAGGTTTGTAGTGCAGAGGTAGCATTGTTGCCTGACAGCTACAGGTTCGCTGGTTTGATTCTTGGCTGGGGTGCCTTCTGGGTGGAGTCTGCATGTCCTCCTATCCCTTACAAAGATGTGTTTCTCCCTGCTCTGCTGAAATTTGGCTTTGTTTTGTTCCAAGTCAGACTAGTTTCCTTGTTAACAAATGTTTAAAAATAACAGGCATTTGTATTTCAGACTTCATATTCTTCAGAAAGTACATGGTAAAACAAAACCTTTTATTCTAGCAATTATCTAAGTTTATAACATGGATATTTGAAATGTGCCCATATTTTTGGGACTGTATTCCCCCATTATTGGCCTCATCCAGGTATTTTGTGTTAAAGTTGAGAGCTATGGTGAGAACTGAATTCACTGAATATGTTTGGCAGCTGTATTCTCACATTATTGGCTTTTTTCAGGTGTTTTTTGCTAAGAGGTTGACAGCTATGGTGAGAATTGAATTCACTAAATAGTAACCATTTAAGTTTGCCTTCCTCTGTTTCAGCTGATTTGGCATAGTTGTATGTTTCTCTAACTGTTTTGCACAGGGTCCCCTGGGTTCAAGACATGGCAGTGAAATGTATGGTAGTAACACAGCATTTTATTCTAGCAACTTTCCAACATTATACAAGCAATGTTTAAAATGTGTCCCTGGTTTTTGGACTTTTGTCCCCCCCCAATAAATTTTGGCTTTCTCCAGATATCTTGTGCTGCAAAGTTCAGAGAAACAGCTGAATGTTGAGTAGATTTTACAAGGACCTGAGAGCTACAGGGGAACAAAAGTTTAGTGCTGCTTATGCAAAGTCTGCTTACATTATTAATAGCACAACAGGTAGTGTACTTACTTTTGATGCAGAAGGCTGTGGGTTCTACTCCCACAGTAGGTAGATGCATTGCTGATACTGTACTGTGTTGTAAAGGGGGTGGATGCAACAGTCCTTTTAGGCAAAGATACCTAGTAACTATGAACCTGTTATCAGTTTGCTATCCGTTCCCTATTGTGGTATTACTGGCTTATCATTTTTTTAATGCATGCAACATAGGCAATTTATTCTTCAAGGGCAACAGGCACTTTGTAGATGAAACAATGACATATAAAGTTGTTTGCTAGCAGCAACCTCTTTATTAGTTACAGATTTCTTTAATGTGGATTTTACTACTTTAGAGATTGTGCATATTTACTGATACTGATGGACTATAGATGTTTGAGCAGACTTTTTATGATGGAAATGTTTTGAATTGGGCAGTTTTGTCATTGGTGCATGCATTTTGTTTCATTGTTTCCTGGAAAAATGTTCAAAACAATAAATTTAAAATGCCCTCTAACAACTGTACTGTATTGTACAAGGAATATAATGTAATACAGTCAGGAAGGTGTATCAAAGAGCATGTGTATGTTTCATGTTCAAGGGGCCTATGATTTTGAAAAGAGCCCAGAGTTAATCTTTATCTGCCACTGGCAAAATGTATTTTCTTTGAATGTGGGTTTCAATGCTGTTTCAATGCATGTGAGTTTCAAGGGCAGAGAAGTTTTAATGCTAAGTCTATTTTCATTGTGAGACTGCATTGCTTTGTTTAACAGATATCTATTAGGGTTTGTGCTGTAAAATGCAAAATAAAACTTTCAAATGAAATCTAAATCATCACAGAAGTAAAGCAGTATGCACATTACAGTGTTTATGGTAAATGGGGCAAAATAACCAAGGAATGGGATGTTGGAATGGCTGCATGGGGGAGGCTCCATTCGACCATGATTTTGTGAGGGGGGGAAGGGTAGCAAACTCAGACAGCCCCGGTTGAACTATACCTCTCAGTTGTCCAAATTTTTGCAGAATGAATAGATATTTGCTTCTTATTTTTGGTTTGTTCCTCATAAAATTTGTGGTTTTCTAGCAAATCATTTAGGAATGAAGTCACTAAATGACAGACATTGAGTTTCAGACGTCATAACCTTCAGAAAAATGCATGCTAATGCAAGACCTGTTATTCTATCAACTGTCTTAAGTCTATACAAGAGCAATTCTTAGTAGTGTTTGTATGTTCCCCCAATATATTTGGCCTTGTCCAGATTTCCTGCATTAAGATTTTTCTTTGTGGAGCTTTTCTCCCCAGGCCTCTGCTGAAAAAGGGCCTTTTCGGCTCAGTCAAACACCCCCAGTTAACAAATGTAAAATAAAAATAAACAAATAAGAGGTTGAGAGGTACGTGCAAATTGCTTTGTAGAATTAGGAATATCCAAACCTCTCAATTGTCCCCAATTTTGGCTCAAAATGTTGCTCTCCCCTAATAATCCCTCCTCAAAATGGCAATTTTGGAAGAAAATGTAGAGGGTTTACAATTATATATAACTGTAATGATCAGAGTTATAGATTACTTTTATTTCAGAAATGCATGTAGATGCTCTTGTTTTGTTAGCTGCTCAAGTTAACAGTGTTAATATTAAAAAGGTGTCCCTTTTTTGACAGGTACCCAGCTTTATTGTGTGGCAACTTTATATTTTTGCATCACATTTTTGGTCTGTTTTTCATAAAATTGTGGTTTTCTGGCAAATTAGTGGCAAGTCATTAAAGATTGAAGTTAGAAAATAATGGCAGACATTTGAGCTTCAGATTTCATACCCTTCAGAAAATTTGTACTAATGCAAGACCTACTACTGTTCTATTATCTAAGCTAATAGGAGCAATATTTAAAAATTGTCCTTATATTTGGGCCTGTGTCCCACTTCTAGTTCTATGTATGGCTTTGTCCAGATTTCTTGCTCTGAAGTTGAGAGGTATGAGTGTCAGAGCCATCACTGTCAGCCAGAGACATTTCAAATTATGACATACGTGTTGCACCCCACTCCCCATTGTACTGGCTTTGGATGTGTCCAAGGAAGGCAAGGAGCAGTTATGCAGTGTAAGTGTGCAGAGTATTCCCCCATCCAAGGTAGACCACAAGTACGACCGTGGCTTTTCATCTGTCCTTGATTTTGCAGAATGTTCTGGTTTTCTGTCAGATTTTTATACTGTTAATTTATGCTTCTTATTATTCAGGAAATGCATGCTGTCACAGTGCCCTGTTGCTCTGTTTAAGTAGCAATGATTTAATGAGCATCAGGTAAGCTTGTCGGAGATTGTAAGATGCAAGTAAGCTTTAATAAGCATACTGTTAAAGAATTACCAGCATTGAAAGCCTTTTCGTTGTTGCCATGCAGAGAATATTTACATAACTAGATAATGTATAAGCCTTGGGTATTGAAATGCATATGACAGTATTTGTAATAAAGGACAGGATTACAGTATTTTCAGAAGCTCATTACATTTATTGGAGACTTGCAGACATCTTTGCAGGCTTACCCATAACCTAAACAGAATGCCAATCTATCATATGTGGTCCATAACTTGTGCAGGAATCCTTTAAGCAATTTATCTTGAGCTTGTTTCCTGTTTGCTGTTAATTTTTTACTTTGATCATGTCTTCCCCATGAAACAAGTAGATAGTTGTGTCAGGCAGCAGGTCTTTTTTGGATAAGAAACATTTTTACAAGTGGGGGTATCACAGAGATTCTACTTTCAGCATGTTACTTGGTAATTTTATAAAGCTGAATATAAATTATAATTAGAACTGCAGTGCAAGGAGTAGTGGTTTGAGTTGAGTGCTGCTTGTTTTTTTATACTTGATTTTGACTGGCATTCCAGTAATGTATTTAAAAAGTAATTTATTTTTTCATGCCTCACAACCTGTTTCCATCTGGATATTAAGTAAGTTGTCATGTAGCCAATGCATTGAAATATTTTTTTCTTCTACACTTCATTTTGTCTTGCTTGGACTCTCGTAATGACTGTTTGGCACCCAGGGCAGCGTATTTAGTTAAAGTTCCAGTTGTTGTTGTGGTTTTGAGCATAGCTCCACCCCTTTCTAGTTGACCACACCCCTTCTCATTGGCCCCACCCATTCAGCTGTCTCCTGCAGCCCTCCTTTAATTTGAAGTCACCAGCCGCCATTGCACCCAACACAGAGAGTTTTAGACACAAAACCCTGACTATCCTCATCTGTAAGCCAATGGAAAGAGTCATCATGAACCTAATCAGCAAAAACATAGTTAATCTCCTGACTGTGTAACTAACCCATTTTTGATTTGTTAAGGCTAGATCATGTCTGGTAAATCTGATTGATTTCTTTGAGCAGGTCACAAAGGTCATGGATGAGGGAAAGAATGCACATCCCACCTAACTTGACCTGGCCAAGGCATTTGACACAATTTCACACTCAGGTGTTACATAGAAATTGTCTCAACTGGCCATTAACCACTAAATCACCAAGTGGGTAGACCAATGGAACACAAGCATGACCCATACTGTCAATGTGTTTGAATTCCTTCCTTCCTTCCACATTCCTTCCTACCCCTACTGGGGTACCCCAAGGTTCCACACTTGGCCCAGTACTACTCAACATCTTCATTAATGACTTTCACAAAGCCATACCTAATACCAAAATTGTGCAATATGCTGATGATTCTTCCTTGATCTGCTGGGTCTCTAACCTAACAGATCTCCAAACTCTGATACAAACTGCCTTCTCTACCACAGAAAACTGGATGCGCCAAAATCACCTCTCCCTAAATGCCACCAAAACTAAAATCCTTCTATTCTCCCCTTCAAAATCCTCCCCTATCAATAAGAATTCATTTCAAATTACCAGCCTTAACAACTCCTTGATAGAAGTCATTCCCTCCGCCATACTTCTTGGTGTCACCATCGATGAAGAACTAAAATTCAACACCCACATCCAACTAAACATTAAAAAAACCCACATAAAACTCAGCCTTCTCTATAGAAACATCCACTTCCTCTCTCCTGCCACCAGACTAACACTCGCCACATCCTACCTCCTTCCCTCATTACTATATGGTGCCCCTCTGCTTAACAATTTATCCTCCACACTCTCCTCTAAACTAGAAGCGTGTTACAATAAAATATCCAGATTTGCTATCAAATCTAAATCGACGTCTCATCACTGTACTTCCCTTCACTCATTAAATTGGCTTGAGCTCCCCAACCAACTTGACTTTCTCCAACTCCCCACAGCCCACAAATTACTGTTCCAACCTACTAAGTGCCCTGCACTATCCAATAATCTACAACCATATACCCCCCATAGAACCCTCAGATCTTCCCATCAAAACCTTATCTCCATCCAAAAACCCAAGAATCCAGTCGGCCAGCTTCTCCTATCATTCTCCTTAGCTAAAAAATGGAATGCTCTCCCCTCCTCACTAAGGTCCTGTGACAACCTCGAAAACTTTAAAACTCTTCTTCATTCCAAACTTTATCTACAGAGGAAGTGCAACTGTACTCTTCACCCCAAACCTCTCAAGCTCTCCTCTGCTTTTAATCCTGGCTAACCTTCTCACCTAACTAACCTCTCTCACATATATAGATCGTATACTTAACTAAACTGTAAAATCCAGCCACTAGGCTACATGCCTGTCTCTCTCGCCTAAATGAAATTGAAAATGTAATTGTTAAATGTAATTGTCTGTTCTCTTTTTGAATGCTAACTATTGTTTGTATTCTAAAGTGTCTTTGTAAGTACACATGTAACTAAACTATATATTTGTGGAGCTTTTCTCCCCGGGCCTCCACTGAAAATGAGCTCCCCAAGCCCAGTGGATCTCCCCAGTCATCATACTGGAATAAATAAATAAATAAGTAATAAATGTACTTCTAGCAAGAGGCCAGTGAGCAGTGCAGCACAACAGGGTTCTTTACTGAGCCCTTTACTGTTAGGTAATTCATTCACAGAAGTCAAGGCAAACTTAGACAGCCTTTGTCCGATCAACTTTGCAGATGACTGCAAATTATAGACGATCCTTGAATCCAGTAACAGTATTGAGCTACTACAGAATGTATTTGGGTGCTAATAGCCAAATTATTGGTGCCAGAGTCATGAAGACCCACTAAATGTCCAAAAAGCATAATTATTCCCTTTTGTAAAGCAAATACTCAGGCTAATATAGACAACATACCTCAATAAGTAGACCCAGTGGTACATGATCTGGGTACTAAGGTAGATAGTAATTAAATGTCCAGCCATCATTTTTCCACATTGGTAACAAATCCCTTCTATGTGGCACAACTCATAAGTATAGGCATGTCATCCAGATCAAAGGACATTATATTTCCATTGTACTTAGTCCTCATCAAAACAATAACTGAAAGCAATGCACGCTTTTGCATGTAACTCACCACACATATGAAACAGCTAGAGCAACACCAGAGATTTTGCACAGGAATGTACAGGGCATAAAAGGCAAGTCCTACATAGAGAGACTGAAACCCAAATCACTGTATTCTGTCCTGTATAGACTATTAAGAGCCGAATTGTGTCTGGCCTACAGGACAGTCTACAATCTGACTCTGATGGAAATGTTACATATTGGTAAAACAAACGACACGAGGGTCACTTGTTCCAAGGATGTTAACCTAGCCTCTGACATAGTGAACTATATTTGAGAAATTGAAACTTCTCTCAGACACTATCCCTTCTCTGGAACAAGCTTCCCATTCATGTAAAGCAAAGGTCTGTCCTGACCCTATTCAAGTGTAGCTTACATTAATGGATAATTAGTGGTAATTGTACTCCTGGTGTTGCACCCATGTCCCTCATGGATACAAACAGTTGGTCTTAGATAACATAGCAAAGGCTCATAACTGTGTGAACGTCATTCACATAGCTATTTAAAATTGTGAAAGTCATGTTAAATATAGATAGGCTTTTATGTCATCTTGTAACATTATTCTAGTACTCTCAAATGAACCTATGAAACTTTGAAATCCAGTTGTATCCTAGGTATAGCTATAGTGTGACTGTACAGCATCACAGAAGTAACAGTCCTTCACATCAGTATAACTGCTTTATAGTTTGCATGAACACATATGCATGCTTGTCAGGATTCTATGCCAGTTTAACATTTTCACTGCCAATGTCAGGGGGTCAGTGATCATGTGGCACATATCTTGAGGTTTAATATGTGCTTATAGAGTGTGCTCCATGCTTATTTGGTAATTGAACAATATCACAGTGACAGCATCCTTGCTTACTGATACTTGATTCTGTACTCTTGTCATTTCAGTGCACTTGGACATAGTTGATGCATTGCCATAAGTCTCACATACTGTGATGCCATTCATTAAAACACATTAGTTCTTAATTCAAACATCAACTGCAGATGCTTCAGGCAATACCCACTGCTGTTACATGTGGCAGATGCATGCAATACACAGCTGCTTGCCTGAAAACCACTCATAATAGTGTGTTGTTTGTAAGTGTTGTTATCCTTATGGACAATACCTATGTCAGCCAGGGATGGTTCAGTCAATTGTATTACATTTGGTATAGTGAGCTTACATACATCTTGCCACCCTTTCAGAACTATTATTTGTTATGTATAAGTATTAGAAATTGACAGTACAGACTTCCCTTCAAGGTGTTGTACAAGATGCATTTGTGATACGCCTTACTGTGTTGAACCCCTTAAATACAGAGATCATTGCTAACTCTAATGCCATGGGTTTGATTGTTGCAAGTGTGGCTTGTGGCTTATGTGTCATGCAAACCTCTCAAATGATCAAGATTACGCCTGAATTCAACTCCAGGTTTACCACTGTCTCACTTAACCCCTCCAAAGATGTTTGTTTCTGAAAAGGGGGTGGTGAATTCAACTTCTAGAATAATGGGAATCATTACAGTTGTATACATTTGTTCCTGCAGAACATGTATAATAACTTAGCATCACATATTCTGTAAATGTCACACTTTAATTTTGTTGATATTTTAGAATGGTTTCTCATTGTGCCTGCTTATATCAGCAGTTGTCCATGAGTCTGTTGCTTTATGTCTCCATGATTGGTTATGAGGTATGCTGACATTTCAACCATGTTCAAGCAAGTCATTTGGCAGATCTGCACAACATGCTCATACTCTCACTTGTATATACCACCCTTGCTAAATTTCCTCTGCGGGGAGCATATCAGTGATGTTTATATCACAACCATTCATCTCCATTGACATGCAACCTTGTGTGACAGTCACATACATACTATCATTTTGATGATAAACATATCACTTGCACAGGAGGTGTAAAGAGCAGTACATATTGTGCTATGTACATATGTGCTTAATGCTATGCTACTTACTTGTCTTGGAAGTTTAAATACATTGCCAAATCCTATCTGGGGTACATTGCCATATTTTACATTCCTTCTTCTTCTTTTTAAAGTTCCTATCATTCATGCCCATTTTTAAGCAGCACTCTTTCCCTGCCTACTGCATTTAAGTTTCATTCCATTTGAACTTGCTCTTCATCCCACCATATATTATTTCAGTCTGAAGATACTTGTTGCAGTGTACACTGCAATGAGTACACTATAATGTGTTAATACTGCAGTTATTGCAGTATTTTCACCCCGGTAGTCATTGTGGCAGTCCACGCAATCTAAAAGAGCAGGTTTTCATATTGGCAAACTCATATGGCTGTTCTTTCTGCAGTAATGCTGCTCTGCACATTTTCTGGCCAAGCAACACCTGTATTCGTGTAAACATGAGGAACAGCATTAATATGCAATAGAGCTGCTGCAGCTCTTTGCACTGAAACATAAACTCTGTGTAGGCTGCACACAAAGCCTACACAAAGTTTATTGAATCCCCATGATTGTATATCTTTATCAATCAAGTGAGTCTCTTGGATGAAAATAATGTCTCCTCTACATAATTTTAGATATCTCATTAATGATTTCCTTTTGTTGCCATTATTATATTAACATATAATAGATGATACCTATCCATATTGTGTACTTAAAAAGATTTATTTTTAAAAGATAACATGACACATTTATTTACCATATTAATTTAATTGTATATGAGAATTTAATGTATTCCTCCAACACTATCTTAACATTCCACATTTTTTGAATTCTTCCTTTCTACAAACTGAACTACCAAAATTTGTAAATACTATCTCTTCTTCTTCTCTTTCGGCTGTTCCCATTAGGGGTCACCACAGCGGATCATCTATTTTCATTTCTTCCTGTCCTCTGCATATTGCTTTGTCACACCAGTCGCCTGCATGTCCTCTCTCACCACACACATAAACCTTATCTTAGGCCTTCCTCTTTTCCTCTTACCCGGCAGCTCCATCCTTAGCTTCTTTTTCCCAATATACCCATCATCCCTCCTCAGCACATGTCCAAGCCAATGCAATCTCGCCTCTCTGACTTTGTCTCCAAACCGTCCAACCTGAGCTGACCCTCTAATATACTGATTCCTAATCCTGCCCATTCTTGTCACACGCAGTGCAAATCTTAACATCTTTAACTCTGCCACTTCCAGCTCTGACTCCTGCCTTTTTGTCAATGCCACAGTCTCCAACCCATACAACATAGCTGGTTTCACTACCCTCTTGTAGATCTTCCCTTTCACTTTTACTGGTACCCGTCTGTCACAAATCACTCCTGACACTCTTCTCCACCCATTCTACCCTGCCTGCACTCTCTTCTTCACCTCTCTTCCACACTCACCATTACTCTGAACTGTTGATCCCAAGTACTTAAACTCATCCACCTTCACCAGCTCTACTCCCTGCATCCTCACCATTCCTCTATCCTCCCTCTCATTCACACACACATATTCTGTCTTAGTCCTGCTGACCTTCATTCCTCTCCTCTCTAGAGCATATCTCCACCTCTCCAGGGTCTCCTCAACCTGATCCCTACTCTCACTACAGATCACAATGTCATCTGCAAACATTATAGTCCATGGGGCCTCCTGTCTGATCTCGTCTGTCAACCTGCCATCACCATTGCAAATAAGAAAGGGCTCAGAGCTGATCTTTGATGTAATCCCACCTCTACCTTAAATGGATCTGTCACTCCCACTGCAGACTTCACCACTGTCACACTACCCTCGTACATATCCTGTACCACTCTTACATACTTTTCTGCCACTCCTGACTTCCTCATACAATACCACAACTCCTCTCTAGGCACCCTATCATATGCTTTCTCCAAGTCCACAAAGACACAATTATACTATCTCCTTAACTACAAATACATACAATTCCTAAAAAAACTAGCCAATAGCTACCATGACTTACAAATAATTAATATAATATTATATATAAGCTAAAATAATAAGATCCTATTTATTTGGTTGTATATTTTGCCATTTAAAACTCTTCACCCTACTGTTACATAAATGTTAAATAATCGTCTTCTGTTAATTACAAATATTAAATAATCCAACAAATAGTGTAATACACACCTATTTATGTAATTGTAGTATAAATTATCCACTAAATATTCCTAAATTATTTGTTGTTCAACATAATTATAACTAAATCTCTAAATAAGTAGAACAAAGTGGGAGCAGAAGAGATCAAGATGAGATAAAGATATTTGTAAACTTATACATGATAGGTAATCTTATCATACTAAACTATTGTAAAAAAGGAAAAAATCAATGTGCATATATATCAATCATTCTAAAAGATGTACACATATTTTTAGATCTAACAAAACTTCTGATTTTTTTAAGAACAAGTGTCTGTATCTCAAAATTGATTAACAATATCATAACTCTCAAAATATTTAAAAATCCTTTAGCTTATTAAACTAATTCATAAAAATATGTACATTACTGAAGTTAAAGAGAATATCTTGCTATTTCTATGGAGTCAACAATAAAATTGCAGTCTGTATCATACTCAAATGCTACAGTGTGCTTAATTCAAATCTAATTCTCCCTTCCTGGGTTCAAACATTGGAAAATCTACTTTACTTTCTATCAAAATGGCTGCACTGATTCAACAATGTAGCACTCAAATTTCAGCTCTGACTTATGAAATGACTTATTTCAGGTAGTATTAATGAATCTAATAACATACAATATGCTAAAAGCTTCAAAGTTCACATGACTAAGCTTCAAATTTCAGCTTTCGGGGTATTTTCAAATATTTTTATATGATTTTCTATGAAAATTATATGAGATCTTGTACATTCACATTTCTGTCATAAGCAGGTATATGTAATGTATATCTTTCTTATAAGACGTTTGTCATTTAAATATATTCTTCTGTCTTATTTACCCACTAATGTTCTACCATATTCTATATATCTTGTAATTCTAAAATCTCCCATCAAACAGATACTTAATCATCAGTGCTCCATTAGAGATTACAGCATGTGCATATATTTATTAATCTTATAAAGATATTTAATTCCTTGTGCATATGCATATTATTCATGAGATGTTTACTCTTCTTATTAATTCTAGTATTACAAGCAATCTTGACTATATATATATATATATATATATATATATATATATATATATAAATTCCTGCTTGTGTAATTTGAATGTGTTTTTAGCCATTGTGGACTGCTGTTCTAATTTAAGCTTCATATCCTGAAATTAGAATTTGATTACTGCTTGTGAAAATGACAGCTCACAGCACAAAGCAGCTGCTAATTTGCTCTATAAGTTTCTCATTCTTATTAATTCTTTTAACTGTTCAAAGCAGTAACAAATATCTTACTTTACTTCTTTCAATTAATATGTACAGTTAGAGTTAATAACACTACAGCATAAGCAATTATCAATCACAATTATCAATTAGCAAAATGTAAACAAATATGTTAGCAACAGCTCAATATAAAACATTACTACAGCTTTTGCTTTACCAATTTTTCACTTCTAAGATAAGAAAAGAAAAATATGTTATTTTGAGTAGATTACTCATATATATATATACTTGAAAAAAAGAAAGAAAGGGAAAGTTCATTTATTTTTTCACAGACATTAGTGATAAACCTTGACTTAGATTTTGTTCAGAACAGCTCAAGGCAGGAAGCAAGCCAAGCAAAAAGTCAGTATTCTGACACAACTGGAGCAGTCTTTTGTTCTCAAGCATTTTAAGTGTTGGTCACTGAATAAGCAATCTGTGAAATTAATGTCTTACACAGCAACAAAGAAAACAAAATCACCAGCACTTTAACACTACTAATTGCCATATTACTTAGATCTAACATTCAGTTAACCTAGCAATGCACATAGCAAGCAAAGGTAAAGGACAACTCCACCCTAGAACTAAAACAAACTTTTTTTCACTCTATCTTTGTTTCCTGACCTATTTTAACACCTCAAAATCACTTTGTATGAGTCATGCCAGATATAAGGAAGTAACTTTGAATTCCCAATCCATTTAAATATTATGGGATTTGGGAGGGTCACTGTTATTTTCTTTACCTTCTGTTAAAGGACTGCTTCTTTTCTGTCTCTAATCACCCTCATTTATGTCTGGCTCAGACCTTGATTTACACTATACTTAGACATTATCCAGCTACAGCTAGAAAACTAACTAAATTGCAGGTTTTTGTTCAGTGTTTTCTTTTGTGGTTCAAGAGGAATTGAGAGTCCCCTAACCCCACACTACTGCAGAGGTGTTAAAACTGTTACTACACTGAGAGACCCTTGCAGAATCAATTCCTCAGACTACAAAAGAAAACCCTGAACAAACTGCAGTTTAGTTACTTTTCTGGCTGTGACTGGATAACTTCTAAGTATAGTGTAAAACAAGGTCTGAGCCAAATATGAATGAGGATGATTAAAGACAGAACAGAAGCAGTCCTTTTACAGAAGGTAAAGAAAATAACAGTTACCCTCCCAAATCCCATTGTATGTCAATGGCATGGGAATTCAAAGTTACTTCCTTATGTCTGGCATGATTCATACAAAGTATTGTGGGAAAGAGAAAGGCTTGAGAGAGTGCAATATCACGTTGATACATCAAGCCCCTTTGGCAGCCATGTTGTAGAAAACAGGCTAAAATTACAAATAAAGCACTTACAGTGATTTTGATGTGTTAAAATAGGTCAGGAAACAAAGATAGAGTAAAAAAACATTTTTTTAATTCTAGGGTGGAGTTTTCCTTTAAACAAATAAAATAAAACTCAACTTACACAATCTTAAAGTTAGCACTTTTATAGGCTATAATTTAATGACATTCTCTGAAAGGAAGTAGTAATTGTTTAATATTTATAAATATATTTATAAGTTTAGTTAAATGAAATATATTAAATATTTCACTGTAAATATAATAAACTACCATTTATATTCCATATCATGAAAAATGTTTTAGCTTAAAATATAAATGCATACTTACATATTTTAGAAACGTAATGTCCAAAGCAAGCCTTTAAAGGGTAAATCTATTGTTTCAGAAAATAAAAGTCCTGCAACTAAAGAATAGAAGTCACTTGTTTTTAAGATTTTTAATTTTTAGAAATCGTTTTCTAGGAATTCAGCTCACTCTGTCTCTTGAGGGATATACTGTTCCAAATCATTTCTTCAGTATTATTAAGGATTTTACTTTTGTTGACAATAATGGATGCCCCCCTACTGTATGAAATATTTTAGTTCCTTCAGAAAGAAGTAATTTGATTTTTGCTAGAAACACCAAAGTGTCTTTGATGTGGTTCTTTATAAGTTCCTTGATCAGTGGTACACAGGATTTTCTTTTGTTCATTACTTTGCTGGAAGAATCATTGTCAAATCTATCTACATGTTCACCTATTTTAATAGGTGGGCTGGACTATGTTGTTTTGAATATTTGATATTTTTCTAAGCTAGACCTAAACTTAACTATAACTGAATGTGGTATTGAGTTTTCCCTTCTTTGAAGGTGCTGTCAGTGAGATATGTGCCCTTTCAATTCCAAAATATAAAGTTTCAGGTAGATTTAATGCTTTATGTTGCCAGGTTGTTAGGAAGTTTATTATATTGTTTCCCTCATACCTTTTAGGTATACCATAAATTCTAATGTTATTTCATTTGTCTATTTCCTAAATAATCAACTTTATCTATGAGCCAGTTATTTTGTTTTAAAATAAATTCAGCCTGAGACTCACATTCAGTTATTCTCCCTTCATGATAATTTGAAGCTTCTTCCATATTGCTGATTGTGCAAGTTGTTACTTGATAAAAAAATTCAAAATTTTTCATCCTCTTTCTGGACTCTTCTTTGAAACTTTTTATTTTGGTAAACAGCTTGTTCATTTTAAGTACTACATCCTGCATAGTAGACATTAGTGACTGGATGGCTTTTTAATACAAGAATCCTGAGTACCATTTATTGAGTGGCTCATGTTGAAGTCTCTTGTCTCTTAAACTCTGACAGGAAAATTACAGCTTTTGAAGAACTGGAAGCTATAAATCTTTTGACTATAACTGAATAATATTAGCTTACAAGTATCTCCAAATTTAAATTTTTTTGATTATATTTTCTGTCAGAGAAAAGTTTTCATTCACAAAGCCGTCACCAGTTGCTGCTCTGAGTTAGCCATCTTGGTCACACCCCCTGCATTACAAACATTTGATTATTAAAAAACAATTTATAAAGCAGATGTTTCCCAAAGAATCGTGTGTAGTAATAAAGTGACTACTGTAGCTAGGAATCTGAAATGATTTTCATAAATGCAAGTTTTAATGATGTTTGAAAATGGTACAGCCTCCTGGGTCTTTCAGAGAATACCAAGGCTTTCCTGTCAGAGTTTCAACTACTTGGTTAAGAGAGAAGAGACTTTAACAGGAGCCACCAATGGGATATACATTACAAGGAAGACAAGCTACAGCAGCTGAGTCAAAATGTAAACATCGACGCAATGTAGTGACACATTGCTGCATTTTTTAATTCTCTGTACAAGAAGGGCAGCATAGTTACAACCAGATAGACTACTCAGCAAAATGGACGACCCTGTTTTTCATTTAAATAGTTAATAAATGGGATGAGCAGAAAAGTAAAAAAAGAGAAATCAGCAAGCTGAGGAGAACTCACAAATGTAACCATACTGTAAGAAAAGCATTTTTTTTTCGTGGAAAGACACCCTGTTTTCATATGCCAAAAAGAAGAGAAGGTAGAAAAACTTGTAAAGGGAGGCTATGGATGGACAAGAGGGTAACGATCAAGAAGCAGGTGCAGAGCGACAAACATAAAACACAGACTCACACAGATAGGAGCAGTAAATATACAAAAGGTTGGTAGGACAGTGGAATAAACACAACCATACAGAGGATGGACAAATGGTGAATGAAGGTTGGGCAATGAATAATTAATGGGAAGCAATGCATAAGGCAGGGAAAAGACCAGTACTGGGACAGGGTAGGGCCTGGCATGGATGGATGTTAGGCAACAAACCCAGACATCAGTTACTTGATTGGCCAATATTATGGACAAGTTGCTTATCCAATGGCTTGATGAGTGGGGCCTCCTGGTCATGCCACTCCATAAGCCAGGTCAGAATATGTTCCACATTGCTACTGTGAGCATTTAATTTAGTTGCCACTGTACCTTATCCATCAAAAACCTCCATAACTGTTACTAAGAGTTCTGGGCAGACCCCTCACAACCACTCTTGGAGGAGGATTTTCACACACCTCTTTCTAAGATGTGGCTCCAGAAGGCAACAGTGAACCCCTACAGGTTACCTCCAACAAGGAAACCATTATTTCCCTGCTGAGAGTCAGTCCTATTGGCCACTCGGCTTTGGCTGGCAAATGGATCTGAAGGTTAGCACAGTGGAAAATAATTATTGCATGCACATGCTAACATTAGAATTGCAGTGTTACCATGAACTATCACCACTGCCATACATATCCCATTATGAAGATAGTTGATCTCCACTCTCTGTAGCATACAACCATGTTCATTTCATAATCTTTCACCATTGCAAAACAAACCATGCATAATAAGTGCCTATGTACAACATGTAAGATACCAGAAGACTGCAGTACCAAAATAAGAAATTGTGCTTACAGTACATTTCTGTCTGACTCTCCATAATCTCTTCTTCCTAGGTCAGAGTGGCACTAGCCCATGTAGAAGTGCCAGCACTGTTTGCCAGAACAGTTGATATCAGTGGCATTAATCACCATCCTGGCAAGTTCAAGCTGGGCATTCAGGTTCTGCAAAGGATGAACATATTGTCCTGGAATGTACACCTCAAACTACGTATGCAGGAAGAACAAGAAGCCCTTGCTCACCCAGGCATTCTACATTGGAGGTTGCATTCAACAGCATCAAAACAAGCCATGGTCACTCATTTTGATCTGCTCAAGAAGCAAAATTGTAGCCCTTTGCACACATATGCACATTTGTAGATCATATGTCACTCAATGTGATCTTTCCCAAAACCAAACAAATAAATAAATAAATGTATTGCTGCTCAGTGGTGCTGCTGAAGCTCACTAACACAGTATCATGGCACTAGGAATAGACATTGCCTTGAACTGTGACACGTGTGAACATGCCGTATACATGAGTGTACCGGTATCCTATATTCAATGCACAACTGCTGCTAGCATGTATTAGTAACATAATGTCATTAGCATAAACTCCCTACTAATTTGCTCCTTTTAAAAACATATGCTAACAGTACCATTTTGTGCAACCTCATTCAAGACCATACAGTAAAAATATATAAACTCCTGATCACTAAAGGTTGCTCAACCAAATAAAAATATTTAGAAAACAAGCAGAGCTAGGCCACCATGAAGAAATATTTATTAACTAATAAAACAATAAAATGGCATAAAAACAGCACAGGCATAGAAACAGGGATACATACTTTCAATTCATAGAGCCTTAATCAGATCCTGCATTACTGCCAGTACTCCTTCCCTTTAAAGCAAACAGCAACCAATTAAAATTCATCTAGGAAGATTCCTCCTTTCCATCAAATACAGCATTACTGTTAGTGCTCCTCCCCTTTGGAGCAAAAAGCAACCAATTAAAATTAAA
This sequence comes from Protopterus annectens, assembly GCF_019279795.1. Classification (NCBI taxonomy): domain Eukaryota; kingdom Metazoa; phylum Chordata; order Ceratodontiformes; family Protopteridae; genus Protopterus; species Protopterus annectens. The sequence continues at coordinate 854,113,770 of NC_056734.1, forward strand.
ATTTTATCTAGGAAGTTTCCTCTCTTTCAACAGTGGTTGCTCTTTGAGTTGAAAGGGCTTATCCCCGTTTCTATGCCTGTGCTGTTTTTAGGACCATATTGTTGTGGGATAGAGGGATTTCCACTAATATGTTATAAATGTATACCATTATAGTGTCAAAGAGTATTTACAGTGTTTAGGAAGGAGTCCTGTCTGGTAAAGTACCTCAGCAAGAACAACAAACTTTTAGTAGACATTGTGATGTATTTATAACTAGAAACTCAGCCAGTACACTGGCATGGTACTGCACCATCTGGCTGTGGTACTGGGGGAGCAACACTTTACAATGGTGATATGGTGAAGAACAGAAAAACACACCACAAGGGGATTTGTTCTTCCAAAGCCACAAGTCGGGGTATGTCTAAAATCTGTAACTGGGGTATACTTGTACATAGCAGTAACTGCAGCTGATAAACAGGTGCATAAAGGGGACAAAATCCTGTTGCCATGGATAAAAAACAAAAATGGGGGACTGCTGTACATAACACTGAATACATCTTATAAACTGGTACAGAAGGAGAAGATATGATCATAACTATGGGCATCCCACTGTACCGTACACATTTAGTGACTGACAGATTTTGACCACAGGTGTACATATACTGATGTAGTCACATAAGGAAAACAATGTTTGGAATGAAGTACTTCTACAGGCCCTTTGCAAATGTGACACGTGCCAGCTGAACAAAGTTGACACAATTGCTGCAGATAAGCAGTACTGAGACCACATTTTCCAGAGAATGGTTCAGGCTGAGAATGCTGTAGGTTGCCAGGACAGGTCTCTGTAACAAGCTCCTTGGAGGATTATTCATATGATATTCTGTGCAAAGGAAAAGGCCAGGGGCTGTTTTGCTAGACATGTCCACCCCAAGGAAAGGCCCTCCTACATAAAAGCATCCTATAGATTCTGAGAAATATTTGGTCTCTTTGTATTCCCAGTGGAGTGGTCCCTCATCAGTATGGGTGGCTTGGATGTGGGAGCTATGCTGGCACTAACCACTACATAATTTGGGGATGCATTAGGCAAATAACTTCCATTGCAGTACAGCATAGCACACTCCACTGCATGTGATGAGAAGGGCTGATGAAAGCCTATCAGCATATTTTTCTTTCTAGGCACCTTTGACCTGGAGCTGCAATAACCTGTGTGACAAGGCCTTTCTTTCAATGCGTGCTATAACTGTATCATACAGGACGTGGGGACATATGTGTGTTGGTAGATAATGTTTTCATGTGCATTGCTGCCTTTATAGGATTCAGTGTTGAAGGGTCAGGTGCAACAGGACAGCATATACCCAATGTCATCCTATGGCTGACGGTGCAAGTGGCATAATCTTATGGTGTAGGGGTACTGTCTGCAACATTAAGGAGGAGTAATCATCCACATCCACTGTTACAGCAGTCTCTCTGGGGGCACAAGCTGATCCCACAGTCTTATCATGGCATTGTGGACAGCTTCTACCTGACAGTCATTCACAGCCTCTAGTGCACACATCTGAAACATGCATTGCCTTTGAAGTGCACATCCCTATCACAGAGGATAGATGTGGGGATTTAGTCTCTACCATGATTCCTGGACTGGCCTTCATATGACTGTATCACTTGGCGTTAGCCAGCAGATGTATAGATGCATTAGGCAGTGAAACAGGCAAAATCAGGTGGTACTCTCACCATTGTGGAGTTGGTGAGTGGATTCCATGGATTCCAGGACAATGTGCAACAAGAGTTCAGTGACATGGAACAAACTGACAATGCTACTGAGATCAGTGATGGCTTCTTTTGCCTCCATCAGTTTCCGCACAAGACACATTACAACCACCTTTCATTTAGCCTCCAGATGCCATTCCTTCCATGCCCACTGCAGGGGGAGAATACAAGGGAGTGGGACTCCAAGTCTCTCAATTCAGACTACACATATCATTAAAGAGATGGTGTCATTTTTACCTGTTGGCAGAGCCTATCATGTCCAGTCAAGGGTATCTTCTGAACATGATATGCCTCATTAGGTTACAACTTCACATTTCCATAGTTCTACCTTACCCTTTTATCTATAGGCACATAGCCCTCCACTCCTTCTCATTGTGGGTAACCACTTCATGGGCAAGAATAATCATAAAGATCAGCACCCAGCGTGGCTCAACAGGATGAATGCTCATGGTCTCATAGGTCTACTGCTTGTTCAGGACATGAGAAGCTGGCACCTGTGATGCCCCTAATGTGTCCTGATTAGTTCACAGGCACATCCCAGTAGTTAAGCTACATATTTCATTGTATCGATGGGAATGGGCACACACATCCTTTGATTCCACAAGCAAATGACAGTTCAGCATGGACCCTTACAGTCTTTCTGTTGAGACAGGAATGGTCCATATCTGCTAGTCAAGTCAGCTTTTGGTATGTCAGTCACTCTCCGACCTCTTCCTCATTGGTGCATATGACTGCAACATGCAACATTGTTAGTACTACCTCCTCTGGTTGCCATTAACACATGTTTCTGAGATACAGGTACTGCTAATCCAAGCACTACTCACCATACATACAGCGTAATTCTTGGTGTAAAAGGTGAATATGTAGCATGGTGCAGTGCATCATTTTATATATTTCTAAATAGGTTCTCCATTTTGGATATCATTATTTTCAAACATTATCTGATTCATTTGCACAGATGTCCTTATTTATATGTCATTATGCACTCATTAGCATATGCTAAATATTGTATTAATTTACTCCCTATACAATCATATTCTCTGTTTCACTGAATCACCCGCACCCTGTTGTTGCCATTACCCATGCAAATGTGTACTGCGTATTGCATTACTCATTACTTGCCTTTGAATTCTGGACTAAGCAATTTCCTTTTTCAACTTGAATGCACAAAATTGCAATTATAAAATCATTAATAAGTTATTGTTTAAAATTAGTGTTTTATGCAACAAGGACACCGTAGTCCTTTTAAGATTAGTAGTACTGAGAAAAAAGCCAAACGATGACATCAATCATATCTTAATCTAATTTGGGCATGCATGCTAATTAGAAACATATTTGGAATCACTAAATAATGTCATGCAAAATAGCAACTTTAACTGTGACTGGAGTTAGTGGGCAAGGGGCATTAGATACTGCACAGTGCCTCCCCTTCTCACTAATTTCTTTTTAACTATAGGCTGTAAATACACCATATGACATTTTCTTTTATAATCTTTATTTAGTTATATACCATGAACATTCAGTCTGGTTATCATTATTTTACAAGGATCTGAAAACTGAAGCTTAGCGAAGTATCAGAACACTGTCTGATCTACATAATGCCCAGGCTTTTGACAAGCAAACCAGTCACATTCTCTGGTAGTATCCATTGTGTAAGGATTATAATGCTATGCCATCAACACTTTTGTAGTGCAAGAGATGTTGCCAGAGGATAAATAAATTTACAGGAACCTCTTCCAGGTAATTAGCTCTTACTGCCAGTTAACAGTAATATGCTGAGCCATGGCGTTGGGGAAAGGCTGATTGATCAGGAACCTCTTCTAACATTAAATTACAATATTACAATGAAGACTGGGAGAAATTACTCACATTATGTATGGAGTTAATTTACAAAATCATGTGCTGTAAACCTTAGATGAATAAATGTTGAAAACAAATGGTTTGTGGAAAACAGAACTGTGGGTTGGCAAATAAATTAACTTAAGAACTGTCATCAAGTACAAGGCATGAAATGAAGACTGAAAGGTGTGCCAAAGGAAGATGTTCAAAATCCTATATTAAGACTGTGTCTGGTTTTAATTTACATATCTGGCTTACTTTTAATCCAGGCATAGCATTTCCCTTACATGCTGACAACACTAATTGAGAAAAACAGACTGAAGCAGACTATAGTTTATATATTTCATTTCAAAGAAATTTCTAGAACAGAGTTAGACTTGGTATACAGACACAGACACAAATACACTTAATCTGTATCTTATAACAACCCACATATGTCAGAAAGTGTAGTTTTAATGAGTGAACAGTGTCATCTTCAGGCAATAGTACACAGCCCAAATTCCTTTTAAACAGTATTAGGTAGTCCTTTTCTTGCAGCATTTGCAGATTAGGTATATTCCTTATAAAGAGTGTTGAGTAATCCATTCCTTATGACCCTCACACAGAAGGTTTATGTTACATTTCCTTATCACGATATAATTATTTTAAAAATACTGCCCTACAGACTATAACTACAGTAGATTAGTTTGTACAGCTAAGCATAACATATCCTTAACTAATTTTAATTTCTCCCAGCACTGACTAACCAATCAAAGCATCACCCCATGTTGCACTGTATTTATGATTGTACTGAAACAGAAGTTTACAATGTGGGGAAAATGTGAATAAAACACTGCTAGTATGAATGCAAGCAAAAGAGAAGCATCACTACGTAGATTGAGGCTGCTAAGGGAGAAAATCCCCATTCTCTGAGGTGCTCTGACATCAGAGTTGATTATATTAATTATAGAGTATAGAAGTGAACTATGTGCAAGTTGTGAGGGGCTTTTCCCATATGTATATGCTAGCTGTGAGGAACTGTGCCCATACGTAAAACACACTGAGTCTGAATTCTGCTTCATATTCATTTTTTTCATATTCAAGTAGTATTCACATCATTCTCTTTTACATAGGTAACATGGAACCAACCATCACATACCATTTCTTATTCCTCCCAACAGTGTGTCTTTATCTTGCTAATTTCATACTAAGACTCTAATATGGCAAATCAAAGAGGATACAATGCCATATGTCAAGGAAAACTATTCATACAGTTTTTATTTCTTTGCTCACTTCCAAAAACATTGCTAATGGAAATATTAAAAGCAAAGGAGTTTAAATCGTGAATCATGCTGCTGCTGTTTGGTTTCACCCTGTGTTAGGATTTCACTGATTATACTGACTTCACCCTCATTGGTTTCAGGTATTATTCTTTGGGACATGTCTGAGGTTTAAAGTTGTATGTACCTACGGCATAAATGAATATGCAAAGCATTAAACTGGCTTTCTCTAACTACATTTGTAAAAATCCAAGATTAGTATTTAGCACAGAAGAGAAATTAGCATTAGGCAACGCTAAAACAACATGTTCGATTGTATGAGGTGAATAAGTGTCCCTTTTATTTAAGTCTTCAAGGTCTATGCATATTTTAGTCTTGCATTGCTACACAACTGTTACTATGCTGTTAATTCATTCAGTAAACTTCATTTAACAACATATAACTGGCTGATTCCTATATTGCCGACCCTCAAATTTTTGAGTGTCCTATGCAGTGAATGCCACTGTGCATTCTCTTATACGTGGTCGATGTAATGAATAGACATTGGTGTACAGTGAGGATCAGGAAATTAATCCTTTTCCTCACTGTAGTGCAGTCGCAGAGTTGAAATATATAACTTGCAGGGGGGGGGGGTGCAGGGGGGGGGTGCAGGAGGGCTTGCCCCCCTGCAAATACTTGAGTTACAGCATTATGCAGTACCGAGTAGCCTATATTCATACTGCTGAAAAGCAGGCAGGTTAGAAAGGATGTCGAATAATACTGACTTTGCATTCATTGGTATGACATTTAACATTCTAATCTAATTAATCTGCAGTATGTCAGTAATATGAGTCGAACAGGTGAACAGATTTTGTTCTTACTTTTGCGGTTTTAATAGTAAACCATATATACATCCATAAATATATATATATATATATATATATATATATATATATATATATATATATATATATATATACTGAGCTGAATCTGAGCAGAATCTTACAAAATGTAATTATTTTATACAAGCAAGATGAAAGACTGGACCAGCTGATTGACACCCTCACAAGGAGTGCCAATATCCTTGATCTAGTGCTTACCAATATGGGGGACCAATGTAGCACCCCCACTATGAGGTCTTCCCTGGTGAGATCTGACAACAAATCAGTCGCATTCAAATTAACTATCACACCTGACCCCTCCCCCCTTAGCAGCAACTAAACTAAAAAACTTCTCCAAAGCAGATTCTAACCTCTTATGGGATGGTATAAATAGCTTCATTGTACCTCCCCCCTTAGATGGAACTGGCAACTATGCCAAGTTCTACACCAATACTAGATACAAACACCTGTATAACTGTACCTGATAGGACCAAAACAAGCTCCTTAAGAAAGAGAAAACCTGCCTGGTAGACAACAGCCATTAACAGGCTTTATAATAAGAGGAAGAAATTGCTGCCCAAGTGTAAGAGGGACCAAGCCCTATACTGGAAACACTCCCTTCTCAGCTTAAACATGCGAATAAGACTTTTTGTGAAGTCCTGAAAAGCAAATTATGTATACAAATTAGCTTTCTCAACTAATTACAACCATAAGTCATTCTTTAGTTACATCCTTAACCTACAAGGAAAGGTCCAGATTTGTGCTGAACTGGTAGTTAATGATATCACATATACTGAGCCTGTGGACATAGCTGACCTGTTGGCTGACAGGTCCTCTGAAAACTTTTCTTCTTTGTCCCCACCACATATACCCCATGACACCCCTACCACCTGTCCCTTATCTTGTATCTCTAAAGAACAGGTCATAAACACTTTCTCTAAGGCCAAAATCACAGGCTCTATGGGACCTGATAACATCCCAGGCTTTATCCTACATGGGCTCCAACAAGAATTAGCAACACCATTGGGTACTGTTTTCATTCATAGTCTAAGCACTGGCTTCATCCCAGCTGAATGGAAAATGGCCAACTTTATTCCTTTGCACAAAGTTGGTCCTTCCACTGACCTTGGGAACTATAGACCTATTAGCCTGACTAGCCTTATCTGCAAGGCCATGGAATGAATCATCATGGATCTTATCAACAAAGATATAGGTAATCTCCAGACACCTAACCCTACTCAGTTTGGATTTGTTAAAGGGAGATCATGCCTGTTAAACCTGTTGGACATCTTTGAGACAGTCACCAAGGCCTTGCATAAGGGGAAATCTGTCCATACAGCCTACCTAGACTTAGCCAAGGCTTTTGACACTATCCCCCACTCAGGCATCATTGAGAAACTCACCCAACTAGGTATCAACCCTTATAACATTAGATGGGTTGCTGACTGGCTCACTGATAAAACACATATGGTCAAAATAGAGGAATCCACCTCCAACAACAAACCTGTAACCAGTGGTGTTCAACAAGGATCAGTCCTGGGGCCTCTACTGTTTGGAATCTATTTCTCCGAAGTACAAGCAAAAACTAAAGGTCTGTAGCTGACAAAGTTTGCTGATGACTGCAAACTGGGAATGGTCATAGAATCTCCAAATGATTTCAACATCCTACAAGTAGGTCTTATACAAACAAATGATTGGTGCCAAAGTCATCGTCTTAAACTCAAAGAAAAAAAATGTATTATCATCTGTTTGGTAAGAGCTATGTTCCTGCTAACTAACACATCAATAGCAACACCCTAAGTATGCACTCATTAGTGAGAGACCTGGGCACACAGGTTAACAGCAACCTTAACTTTGATCACCATGTCTCCACAGTAGTAATAAGGACATTCTGTATTGCACATCTCATAAGTAAGGGCATTGCCTCCAGAAAAAAAGAAGTTATAACCTTCCTGTATTCTTCCCTCATCAGGCCAATAATTGAGAATAACACCGCTGTTGGCATGTACCTTTACAAGCACCTGCAGCAATTGGAGATACCACAAAGGTTCCTCACAAGGAAAATTCAAGGTCTTCGGCATCTGTCCTATGTGGATCATCTGAAATCACTGTCAGTTTATTCTGTTTCATGCAGACTACTCAGGGACAATCTCTGCCTTGCATATAAGGCAATCTCTGATTTTGCTTTACTGGAAATGCTGCATATCCACAAGTCAAATGGTACACGGGTTACTCACTCTAAAGACATTAACCTGGTATGTGACATTAATAGAACATGTTGGAGGGACAGATTTGTCTCCCAGACGTTACCACACCTTTGGAACAGACTCCAACTTCATGTCAAACAGATCACCTTACTGGCACTCTTCAAACACAATATGAACGATTGTATGGGTAACCATAAATTCACCCCGGGGGTCCACCTATGTCCCTTTTGGACAGGGGCAATGCGTACTGATCGTGGAAATAAGGGTAGAGCTTGGTTAGGCTTGTAAGGGCCCTAGGGCCATTAGCCTAGTAACTTCTTATGATCCTTTGATTGATATATATATATATATATATATATATATATATATATATATATATATATATATATGTGTGTGTGTGCGTGTGTGTGTGTGTGTGTGTATGTATGTATATATATATATATATATATATATATATATATATATATATATATATATGTGTGTGTGTGTGTGTGTGTGTGTGCGCGTGTGTGTGTGTGTGTGTATATATATATATATATATATATATATATATATATATATAAAATACACACACACACACACACACACATATACATATATGACTCTGTCATGAAACATTGAACATTCACAATACCAACTATCAAAAGAACAAAAAGAAGGAAAATGTTAGATCAAATCTAAAATGACTAAAAACAGAAATTAAAAGTCGCACCCCCACACTCCCTGATAATAATATGTACGAACTCTACAATCACACAACAGAGGGGTAAAGGCAAATTCCCTTACCCCCCTGTACCATGATCTTAAACAAAATGCTAGTGGCAAAAACTCAAAACAGCATTCACCGTGATTTACAGCTTGAAAAAAGGATTGACTCATATGAATGTTCATTCTTTCAGACTGTGACCATATGTATATAGATAGATAGACAGACAGACAGACAGATATGTTGCTTCCACATGCTTCCATTCCTGATCAGTCCTGCTTTTAGTCCTGCTTTTAAGCTGTATTGGGAATCTTAGGTGAAATCCTAATATGGTGCTTCCTTTGAAGGCAACCTAAACAAGTAAATGAATCAGAATACTGTAAAATATCATAATTATTTTGAGCATTATGTTTTTTGATACCCAGCAAAGTACTCCTAATAGTATTTGTCTTATAGATTCATAGGTTCATAGGAGGTTATTAGGCTAGTAGCCCTAGAGCCCTTACAAGCCTAGCCATGCTAATCTCAAGTTGCTTCAGTTGTCCTTCGTTAGATGGGCATAATTTTCAGAATGAATCTATGATAAACACTACCTACCCCTGTTTATGAGGGACATGGGTACCATCTTGGGGTGAATTTGCAGTCTTCCATCCATTTGTCCAGGTTGCGCTTGAATAGGGTCAGTGAGGAGCTCTGTTTCACGTGAATTGGAAGTTTATTCCAGAGTATCTTCAATTTGTGGTAGATATATCTGTTGCTCCAGCATGTTCTGTTATTGCCACATGCTAGGTTAAGATCCCAAGAGTGAGTGACTCTTCTGCCATTTGACTTGTGGATGTGCAGCATATGCATCAGGGCAGGTCAAAGAGTGCCCTGTAGGCCAGGTACAAGCTGCCTCTAAGTACCATGTACAATACAGAGTACAGTGACAGAGCTTTCAGTCTACCCACATAAGTCATTGTTTGGAGGCACTATATTTTCTTGGTGAGAAACCACTGTGGTCTCTCCAGCTGTGGCAGGTTTCTGGTGTGGTACATGCAGAAGGGAGTATTGTGCTCCATTAATGGTCTGATGAAAGTCGAGTACAGTAGAGTTATAACATCCTTAGACCTGGATGTGATGCCCTTACTTATGAGATGCACAAAGTAGAAGGCTTTCTTTACCACTATGGAAACTTGGTGGTCGAAGTACAGATTATGTCTATCTGTCTTCCCAGATCTTGCACCACTGGATTTGAACTTAGGTGGGTGCTGTCAATATTGTTATTAGCATGGAATTCCACTTTGCCAAATGGGATAACTGAACGTTTTTGCATTTAGCTTTAGACTGTGGCTTTGGTACCAGTCATTTGTCTGTGTTAGCTCCTCCTGTAATATGTTCATAGGTTCATAGGTAAGTACTAGGCTATCTGCCCAAGGGCATCTATAAGCCTAGCCAGAATGCGTTGGCTTTCGACACTCCCTTAGATTAGTTCCCTGTGCCTCTGTCCAGCAGAGCCATTAGTTTCCTGTGCCTCTGTCCAGCAGTGCCACTGCAGTGATCCCCGGGGTACATTTTCCGTTTCCCACCCACTGATCAAGGTTTCTCTTGAAGAGTGTTAGTGAGGGGCTCTGTATTGTTGCCTGGGGGAATGTATATGGCTATGATACAGAGATATTTAGAATTCCAGTATCTTCGAGAATAAACAGTTTATTTTTGGGTTACCTGCTTCCTCCCAGCCAGTGAGGACAGACAGTGAATAAGAATAATTTACTCAAATCATAGGGCCACAACCTCCAAAAAGGCTATTGTTTACCTGCCAAAAAAAATTGCAACATAATTGCCCAGACCTCTGTCCCAACAAATAAAGAAATTTATGCTGCTTTTCTCTGGCTTTCTTAATGCTAACATTGTTAAGTGACTGATTGCACCCAATTTGCAATAATCAGGGAACTTGGTAAGCCAAAAGCCATCTACTTTAGCCTAGACATCCAAGAAATTGATTCCAAACAGTATGTGGTATGCCACTGGTGACGGGTCCACTGGTAGAGGTGGAGTGACCAACTTTAACAGTATGTGTTCTGTCCATGAGTCAATTGGCTAACCATCTAGTGATGTAAGGGTTAATCCTCAGCTCAGAGAGTTTCTCAATGATACCTGCATGGGGGATTGGTTCATAAGCCTTGGCTATGTCAAGATAGGTAGTATGCAATGTCTTACTTTCATCCAAGGCTTTGGTGACTTTCTTGAAGAAGTCTACTAGGTTTAATAAGCTTGATCTACCCCTAACAAAGTCAAATTGGGTTGAGTCTAGAGTTTGAAGGTCATGTATGTCCTTGTTGATAAGGTCCATGATGATCCTTTCCATGGCCTTCCAGATGAGGCTGATTAGGCTTATGGGTCTATAGGTCCCAGGGTTGGCTGATGCCCACACTTTTGCGCAAGGGGATTACTGTTCTTGTTCTTCACTCTGCTGGAACAAAGCCAGTTTTCAGGCTATGGTTAAAGAGAACGCCAAGTGGCTCCACAAGGTACTGCTTTAAATTGCTTAATTAGCAATCTAGGATGTTATCTGGTCCCAATGAGGCCATGTTTTTGGCCTTGGTGAGCACAGATATGACTTAATCATTAGAGATACTAGGCATAGGACTGGTGTCAGGTATGCCTTGAGTATGGCTGGTGGGGATATTGGGGTGAAGTTTGTATCAGATCTGTCAGGTAGCAAGTTGGCAATTTCCTTCAGTATAGTATGAGTGGTACCATTTACTACCAGTTCAGCACATAGCTGAGCATTCCCTTTTAGATTTTGGACATAGTTAAAGAATGCCTTATGATTATACTTAGCTAGGGATGCTATTTTATCTTTATAATTAGCTTTAGAGGACTTTACTAGATTACTGATTTACATGTTCAAGCTGTGGAGATAATTCTTCTGCTGCTGAGCGAGTTCCCTCTTGTTCTTAAACATCAGTTTCTTCCTTTTGTTATGTAATCTGTTTATACTTGAGGTCCACCAGTGTGGCTTGTTTTTTCAGGAGGACCTGGTTTTAATCCAGTTAGGCACAGCTGAGTCTATACAGTTGCTTAAGTGTTTATACAGGGCATTTATGTAAACCTCTACATAGGAGTCATTGTTGTTTGTAATTGTGGGGGGGGGGTATAACACATTTTATGCCACTGCTTTGTAGGCTGTAGTTTGCTTTGGAAAAGTTTTTATTTTTATTTATTTGTTTTGCTCCTGTGGTAGTGACAAGTTTAATAGTTACTTCAAACAAGACTGATTTGTGATCTGACCTTACCTGGGAGGGCATCACACAAGGGGAATTGCAGCAGCCCCCACATGTTGGTGAGTAGTATGTCTAGGACATTTGAGCCCCTTGTGGGGGGTGCAGACTCTCTTCCAGGGCATTTTTATTGACAATGTCCAGGAACCAGCATAAGTTAAGAAAATTGTTGAAGCTGATCATTTTTTGATTATATTGTGGCATCATCCTGGGTGAAAGTAGAATGCTGCTTAGGGTATAGAATCATACCTGACTGGGACACATAATCTGAGGAGTTCAGTCATGTCTGTCTTCATATAGTCCAGAGAGGAAATTTTCAAGTCATTCACCCCAACACGGACTATGGCAGAGTTATAACAATACTTGTTGAGTGACTTGAGTATGTGTGATTTGACGGATCCTGATACCTGACAGGCGGCTGACCGTAACCCTATTCTTGTCCAGTCTGGTGAGGGGGACAACTATGTGTCTCACTATGGAGTCTCCTATGACCAAGACATTACGTTTTGAAGTGTTTTGCCTTAAGGGCTTATTTGCAGACACCGGTGTATGTGTTATTATGTGTAGTGGTTACTATTTGCATAGCAGTGTGTACAAGTGGTTTATGTTTGGGAGGTCTCTAATTATTTGGTAGCTTCCAGTGAGTACCTCTGCATATGTGGGTTTATATGTCATGACCTCATGTTATGTGAGAGAAATGATTCCAATTTCATAGTGTAATTATATCTGTCACATAGGGTATTTGTTTTAGGAATAAGTTATTGTCAGTATACATGAGGCAATTACTACATTGCCTCAGGATGCCCATGTCAATCAGGCTGGCTGGTGAAATGATGGAAACTGCCTGCCCATTATAGCAGGTTTTTACCATATGTACTATTAGGGAAGGGAGTGGGCTAGTTTGACCAGTTTTTGTACTAGAGGTGGGAGTTTTGTATAATGGTTAAGGTGTTTACCTTACAGACACAAGATGCAGGGTTTGATTCTCACATGGAGTAATTGGCTAGGCTTAAAATGGCCCACAAGGACAGTTAGCATAGTACTAATCTATGAACCTAAAAAGGTGCTTGTTCTATTGAAAGCTATGAATGATAAGTGTGGCAACGCTGCTCAGTGCATCTGTAGTGCAATAGGGAAGCATGGGAGAATTCCACTGACAGATGTCTAGGGAAAATTGTTGTACAGTGTGTTGCAACATGCAAACGTGAGGCTTAAATACAGGCAAAATTAAAAAAAACTTGTCAGCTAATCTACCAATAGGAAAGCACACAAAGAGCCTTTCTCCAGCAATCCCCAGGTCAGACAAGGCTTGATCACATCCTTCTGCCACAAGGGTGCAGGAGAGCCTTTCTTAATGTAAAATTGATGGTTTAGTGTTCAAGTGTATCAATAATAGTCTAAGCTATCTAGGTATCAGAGCAGTGCAAATCAAGTGCAGAGAAGTGCGGAGAAGTGCAAAAAGATACTTAGATCCCTTTTGTGTGTTTCCCAGTTCAGATAGACAGGTAAACACCTACTGCTGCCACATGAACAATCCCAGGCCTCCTAATGCAAAAGCACAGTAAAGGAGTGTCTGGAGTGAAATGCTACCACAAACAAACTTAAATGGTAGAAAGTGCTACCACAAACTTAAAGATATAAACAGAATATAAAAGTGGATTATTCAATAGAAGTACTTTCAGTGGTGGCTGGTGAATTCAAATCAAAGGAGGGCTCAGGAAACAGCAGAATGAGTGGGGCCAATGAAAAGGGGTGTGGCCAACTAGAAAGGGGCAGAGCTATGCTCAAAACCACAAAAACTGGGACTTTAATTAAATACGCTGCCCTGGGTGCCAAACCATCATTATGAGAGTCCAATCAAGACAAATGAAGTGGAGAAGAAAAAAAAAATATTTCACTGCATTGGCTACATGACAGCTTACTTAATATCTAGATGGAAACAAAGAGGCATGAAAAAATAAATTACTTTCTAAATATATTACTGGGATGCCAGCCAAAATAAAGTATATAAAAAACAAGCAGCACTCAACTCAAACCACTTCTCCTTGCACTTGAGTTCTAATTATAATTTATATTCAGCTTTACAAAAGTACCAAGTAACATGATGAAAATAGCAATCTCTGTGATACCTATTACCCCCCACTTGTAAACATTTTTCTTATCCAAAAAAGACCTGCTGCAGTGCTGCCTGACAACAACTATCTACTTGTTTCATGGGAAAAACATGATCAAAGTAAAAAAGGAACAGCAAACAAGAAACAAGCTCAAGATAAATTGCTTAAAGGATTACTGCACAGGTTATGGATCACACATGATAGATTGGCATTCTGTTTAGTTTATGGGTAAAGCCTGCAAAGATGACTGCAAGTCTCCAACAAATGTAATGAGCTTCTGAAAATATTGTAATCCTGTCCTTTATTACAAATACTGTCATATGCATTTCAATACCTAAGGCTTATACGTTATGTAGATATTCTCTGCATGGCAACAATAAAAACACTTTCAGTATTGATACTTCTTTAACAGTATGCTTATTAAAGCTTACTTGCATCTTACAATCTCGGACAAACTGATGGTCATTAAAGCATTGCTACTTTAACACAGAGCAACATGCACTGCAACAACATGCATTTTCTGAATAATAAGAAGCATAAATCAACAGTATAAAAGTATGACAGAAAACCAGAACATTCTGCAAAATCAAGGACAGATGAAAAGCCACTGTAGTACTTGTGTCTACCTTGGATGGGGGGATACTCTGCACACTTGCACTGCATAACTGCTTCTTGCCTTGCTTGGACACATCCAGAGTCACTACATGGGGGAGTGGGGTACAAGTATGTCACAATTTGAAATGTCTCTGTCTGACGGTGATGGCCCTGACATATTTGTAATACATCTCAAACTCAGAGCAAGAAATCTGGAAAAGGCCATAAAAAGAAGTGAGACAGAGGCCCAAAAATAAGAACTGTTTTTAAATATTGCTCTTATAAACATAGAACAATAATAGAATAGTAGGTCTTGCATTAGTATGAGTTTTCTGAAGAGTAAGACATCTAAAGCTCAAATGTCTGTCATTATTTTCTAATGTCAGTCTTTAATGATTTGCCAATAATTTGCCAGAAAACTACAATTTTATGAAAAACAGACCAAAATGTGATGCAAAAATATAAAATAGCTACACAATACAGCTGGGAATCTGGCAAAAAAGGGACATGTTTTAATATTAGTACTGTTAAGTTGAGCAGCTGACAAAATAAGAGAATCTGCATGCATTTCTATAATAAAAGTAATCTGTAACTCTGAACATTACAGTTATTTATTAATTGTAAACCCTCCATGTTTCTTCCAAAATTGCCATTTTGCGGAGGGATTATTAGGGGGAGAGCAACACTTTGAGCCAAAATCGGGGACAGTTGAGAGGTTTGGATATACCTAATTCTATAAAGCGATTTAATTATGCATACCTCTCAAGCTCTTAATGAGGAAGTCTGGACAAGGCCAAATATATTGGGGGAACAAACACTACCAAAAATTGCTCTTGTATAAACTTAGACAATTGCTAGAGTAACAGGTCTTGCTTTAGCATGCATTTTTTCTGAAGGGTATGAAGTCTGAAACCCAATGTCTGTCAATATTAAGTGACTTCATTCCTAAATTATTTGAAAACCACACATTTTATGAGAAACAAACCAAAAATAAGAAGCAAAAATCTATTCATTCTATGAAAATCTGGACAGTTGAGAGGTATAGTTCAGCCAGGAGAATTGTGCAGCAGAAATCCTATATGATGGACTTAGCTCCCTAGGTGTGGACATAAAGTCCCCCCCACCCCCCCAAAAAAATATAACGAAGATCTAAGAGAAGTGGTTGCTTCAATCTGGCTTCATCACTTTCAGTAGCATTCAGACTCAGTGAAAATATTCAGTAACAAAAAAAGTTTGTGCTTGTAGGCAGTTGATTTAACTGGTTCCTAATTGAACACATCCAACCAAGAAGTGGGAGGGGGCATACCTGAGCTGATCAGATAATCAATAAACACCTTCCTGATTTGTATTAAATTATATTCCTTGTATAATACAGTACAGCTGTTAGAAGGCGTTTTAAATTTATTGTTTTGAACATTTTTCCAGTAAACAATAAAACAAAATGCATACACCAATAATGACATAACTGCCCAGTTCAGAACACTTCCATCATAAAAGTCTACTCAAACTTCTACAATCCACCAGTATCAACAAATATACACAATCTCTGCAGAAGAAAACGTTATCTAAATAATTCCACATTAAAGAGATCTGTAACTAATGAAGAGGTTGCTGCTAGCAAAAACTTTATATTTCATTCTTTCATTCTACAAATACAGTGCCTGTTGCCCTTGAGGAATAAATTGCCCATGTTACATTAAAAAAAGACAAGCTAGTAATATTGCAATGCGAAATGGATAGCAAACTGATAACAGGTTCATAGTTACTAGGTATCTCTGCCAAAGAGGACATTCTCAGGACTGCAGCATCCACCCCCTTTAAAAGTACAACACAGTACAGTATCAGCAATGCATCTAAATGCTGTGGGAGTAGAACTCACAGCCTTCTGCATCAAATGCAAGAATTCAACCTGTTATGTTATTAACAGTGCAAGCAGACTCAGCATAAGCACACTAAACTACTCTTCCCCTGAAGCTCTCAGCTTCTTGTAAAATCCACTTGACACTCAACTGTATCTCTCAACTTTGAGCAACAAGAAATCTGGAAAAAGCCAACATTTACTGGGGGGGGGGTGCTAAAGCCCAAAAACCAGAGAGACATTTTAAACATTGCTTGTATAATCTTGGAAAGTTGCTAGAATAAAATGTTACATTACCATCATGCCTTTCATTGCCAAGTCTTGAACCCAGAACCCTGTATACTATAATCAGAGCAACATACCACAATGCCATATAAGCTATTTTTTGAAAGACATGAAGACTGAAACTTAAATGGCTATCATTTAGTGAATTCAGTTCTCAACATAGCTGTCAATCTTTTAGCATAAAACACCTGGACAAAGCCAATAATGGGGGAATACAGCCCACAAACATATTCAGTGAATTCAGTTCTCAGTTCTCACCATAGCTCTCAACCCCTTAGCACAAAAAAACCTGGACAAAGCCAATAATGGAGAAATATAGTCCCAACAATAGGGACAATTTTCGAATATTGATCTTATAAACTTAGAAAAGTGCTATAATAAAAGGTTTTGTGTAGTGTTGCTATGTATTTTCTGAAGAATATGAAGTCTGATATTTAAATGCCTGTAATTATTTACTATAAAAATCCAGAAAACTACAGATTTTATGAGGAACAGAACAGAACAGATTCAGAACAAAAATCTGCGGCAAAAATCTGCAGTAGTGGTGGGTAGGGAATTCAGGGTCTTGCTACCTGTATCCAAGGTAGGTACAGGGTTTGAGGCTGAGTAACTCTAGCCACCAAGAATATTGAATTGGGGCACACACACACTCACACACACACACACACACACACACACACACACACACACACACACACACACACACACACACACACACACGCACACACACGCACACACACACACACGCACACACACACACACACACACACACACACACACACACACACACACACACACACACACACACACACACACACACACACACACACACACACACACACACACACACACACGCACACACACACCTGTATATATTTCCTTGCAGAAAAGTCAGAGCAAAGTCCTGAGATTGCACACAGCCTGGGTCTGAGAATCCAACCCACGCTTGCAGTGAGAAAAAAACATCAGTTCCCCCTAGCAGCTGCTTCTGAATTGCAGCAGCAGTGAGAACCTGAGTCTGACTCCTTAGATTACAGCAGCAGTAGTGAGACAAAAATCCTGGGTCTGAGAGTGTGTCATCTAGACTGCAGATGTTGCAGTCCATTCCAGTTCCGGGACTTTTCATTTTATAGCTGTAGTGGATAGGAATCTGGACTGGATAGATGGCAGTCCGGATAGGAGTTCCAGTTCGGGACTTTTCATTTTACAGCTGTAGTAGATAGGAGTTCTAGTTTCGGGACTTTTCATTTTACAGCTGTAGTTTTCTGTTTTTTTTTTCATTTTACAACTGGGGGAGGGTCCTGCAGTTCTATAGTTCAATAGCATGAGCCGCCCCTGAGTACTTTGCTTTGAATAAATGAGCCAAGAGTCCCTAGAATTTATAAAGGCACTAAAAGACAACATAGGCTGATTAATAAGCCCTCCAAAAAACTACATTCAGAAATCTCAAGTGTTTTCCCAACCTCAACAGACAAGTCTACTTCCCAGTGTACTATATGGAAAATCTACTGACCTCTTTTGTGTAAAAACAATTATTTGCTAGAGTGTAAAAATACACTACTTTATCCAACAGCTATCTAGATAATGAAGTCAGATAAGTAGAACAGACAATGGGAAGCAAAAATGCACTTTTTCAATATAAGCACAAGGAAAGGCAAATAAATAATTCAGGATATCAACAGTAGCCTAAAATCACTAGGTTTAACATTTAGGTTTAAAAAGCAGATCAATAAATGGGTGGCTGGATGGGAACCACAGCAGGAAATCACCAGCAATGCTTCAGGTTATGCAGACTTCAATTATTTTCAGACAAAGACACAGGCCCAGAATTTCACTGTGCATTTAGCCCTCAAGAGACAATTTAACCATTGAAAAAACATGTGAAATGTGCAACCTAGATAATTTGTGTCCACTTCTTACATAGAACAAAAGCAACAAGCCAAGCAGATTTCTTAAAACAGAAAACAAAATGGTGCAGGTATCAGAAAGCAGCTCTAAAAGGTCACAGACAAAAAATATAGGTTTTCTCACCCAATGGGGTTGATGAGGAGTGGAAGGGATGGGGTTTGCCATATATAATTATTTTTCACATTGCTAGTAGCATTAGTAGTTTTAGCAGATTCTTTCAAAACTGTTTTGCTGTGAGAGACATAGTAACTGCAAATAACTCTGCTTTTATTTAGCCTGCTATGATTATGAGCCTCATTGTGATTATTTATTTATTCATGATGGCCTTCACACACATATTCATGTTGTTTTGTAGATGTTTTGCATGTTCACACTTTGAGCCACAGTAGTAAGTTAACATTAACCTTACATTTATGACTATAAGCTATATTCATGCTGCCATCAACAGAAATGTGAATCATTTTGTAACTGCATACTTTACTTTGGCAATGGAGATATCAAAGTAAAGTGCAACATCATCTCCAACATTTTGTCATCTCAGGAGTCTGCCTGTCGAAAAGTTTAATTATATTGAAAAGAGTGGTATAAAAAGTATGCATCTATATATTATATATATATATATATATATATATATATATATGGATCTACTACTATTCACCGAAAGCACATTTCACCAAAAATCAAATTAGAGTGCACTTTTCACTGAAAGCTCATTTTACCGAAAACACAATTCACAGAAACACATTTCACCGAAAGTTGTAGATGGCCTTTATCCCACTGTAGTGCGACCCAGGAGTTAGTATATTTAGTAAGAGGGGGTGGGGGGCACCGCCCTCCACATGGGGGTGTGGGAAGCGTAGCTCCCCACATATTTTATGTATATATTATTGTCAGAGAACAGTAATGTATTGCAATTACATATATTCATGTATATAATCCACAGTAAAAACCAAACGGTGCTGGCAAGAGTTACCTCCAACAACAATGAAATGAACAGTAAAAAACAAAGCAGGAGGTAGCAGCCATGGCTATGTAGAATAACACCTTTATTAGTAAAAGAGGTGAGCGCTTTCGTGGCACCAGCCATCAGTCTGATGAAGTGGCTGGTGCCACGAAAGCACTCACCTCTTTTACTAATAAAGCTGTTATTCTACATAGCCATGGCTGCTACCTCCTGCTTTGTTTTTTACTGTTCATTCATGTATATAATTCAAAATATTTAAAATATGTGGGAGGTGCCCCCCACACCCCCCTTACTATATATACTAACTCCAGGGTCGCACTACAGTGGGGAAAAGGCCATCTACAACTTTCGGTGAAATGTGTTTCGGTGAATTGTGTTTTCGGTGAAATGTGCTTTCAATGAAAAGTGCACGGTGAAATGTGTTTCAGTGAAATGTGCTTTCGGTGAATAGTAGTAGATCCATATATATATATATATATATATATATATATATATATATATAATAAATGTAATAAATATAATAACAAATATATTAATAAATATAAATAATAAGTACATATATTTGTATATTATATAGATAGATAGATAAAGAATGATTAAAAACTACAACTGATAAGTTCTGTGATCCATATTGGCAAATAGATTTAGAGTGATATGAAAAACATAAACAGCAAACATTAAATTGAGTCAGATGTACATAAGGGTATCATCCTTTATAAAACAACACAGGCATATGTTAGCACAAAACTGATGAAAGTAAATTCTTAACTCTGCGTATCTCTCTCTCTCTCATATACTGTACATAGCCTGATATAATTTTTTTTTTTTACTTTCTTGCCTTATTCATTCACAAGCAACTGGGATTTACTTATTAGGCTTAAACAAAGTTTCCTTTCATGTTCTACTAAAGTACTTCCATACTATCAATTGTAAAGATTTTCACAGAATGTCCAGATTTTTGCCTCATATTTTTGGTCTGTTTTTCATAAAATTGTGTGTGCGTGTGTGTGTGTGTGGGGGGGGGTTGGCAAATTAGTGGCAAATCATAGGTTCTTAGGTTCATAGGTTCATACTAGGCTATCTGCCCTAGGGCATTTATAAGCCTAGCCAGAATGTGTTTGGCTTTCGCCACCCATTTTAAATTTATTTTGCTATGCCCTTTTTCGAGGTTAGTATACTATGCCTCTATCTAACAGTGACACAGAAGTGATACCCGGGGTAAACCTACGATCTCCCATCCACTCATCAAGATTCCTCTTGAAGAGAGTCAATGAGGGACTCTGCCTAACCTGGACTGGGATTTTATTCCAGAGTGAAGGGAGCCTTTGGGTTATGAATCTGTCCCTCCAGCATGTCCTATTTATTTCAGTGCTGAGGTTCAAGTCTCTCGAGCGCGTAGCTCGATGGGATTTGGATTTTCTGAGGTGCAGCATGTCCATTAATTCCGGGTTGGACATGGCTTTATACGTCAGGCACAGATCTCCTCTGAACAGGTGGTATGCCACTGAGTAGAGCTGGAGTTTCTTTAACCGGGCAGCATATGGCATCTGTTTGAGCCCTTTGATCCTTTTGGTGAGGTACTTTTGGGGTCTTTCCAGTTGCTGCAGGTGTCTGGTAAGGTACATCCCAAAAGGGGCATTGTACTCAATTATGGGCCTGATGAGGGATGAGTAAAGAGGCACGATGACCTCCCTGATCTAGATGTGAATCCCTTCATGATTAGGTGGGCTATATAAAATGTTTTTCTAACCACTTTGGCCACGTGGTTGTCAAATGAGAGATTGCTATCAACTTGGGTCCCCAGGTCCCTAATTACTTCTTCTGTACTTAATGGATTTCCACCTATGTGGTAATTTGTGGGCACTTTGTTTTTGCCAAAGGGGATGACTATACACTTTTTGGCATTTAGCTTGAGGCCATGGCTCTGGCACCAGTTGTCTGTTTCTATGAGGCCCTTTTGGAGGATGATTGTGTCGGCTGGAGAGTCGATTATGGCCCAGTTTGCAGTCATCTGCAAACTTGGTCAGCCACAGTCCTTCCGTGTTGGCCTGTACCTCCGAGAAATATATACTGAACAAGAGAGGTCCCAGGACTGAGCCTTGTGGGACACCACTTGTAACTGGTTTGGAGTCTGACATGGCTCCAGCAATTCTAACCATGTGGGTTCTGTCCTTGAGCCAGTTTGCAATCCATCTAGTGACATAGGGGTTTATATTTAAGCTGGTGAGCTTATCTATAATGCCGGAGTGGGGTATTGTATCGAAGGCTTTGCGAAGTCCAGGTAGGCTGTGTGGACCACCTTCCCTCGTCAATGGCCTTGGTGACTGTTTCAAAGAAATCAACCAGGTTTAAGAGGCAGGATCTGCCCTTAACAAAGCCGAACTGGGTAGGATCCAGTGTTTGTAGGTCCCCAATATCTTTATTTATGAGGTCCATGATGATCCTTTCCATAGCTTTGCAGACCAAGCTAGTCAGGCTTATGGGGCGATAGTTTCCAGGATCCGTTGAGGCACCACCTTTATGGAGAGGGACTACTGTTGCTGTATGCCACTCTTTGGGCACATATCCTGTAGTAAGGCTGAGATTGAACAGTAGTTTTATGTTTGGGTTTAGCTCTTCTTTGAGTTCATGTAGGACGCAGCCCGGGACACCATCTGGTCCCATTGATGCTGTGTTTTTTGCTTTGGAGACGGCGGCTCCTACCTGAGCATCTGAGATGTCAGGAGGGCAGCACTCTGCTGGGATAGATATTTGCCCTTTTGGTGGGGGGGGGGGAGTTTGCGCTGAACCTGTCAGCTAGGATGTTGGCAATGTCTGTGGGTTCGGTGTATTTTTTGTCATTTTGGACTAATTCTGAGCATATCTGGGAATTACCACCCAGGTTCCTAACATAACTAAAGAAAGCCTTGTGATTATCCTTAGTGTCCTGTGCAATTTTTCTCTCGAAGCTGGCCTTAGACAATTTTATGTGTGCCTGGAAGTTTTTTGCTAATACTGATCAGTGATGCCTTCCCTTTTTGGGATTTTGCTTTATCATTTAGTAGCTTCCTCCTTCTATTGTATAGTTTGTTTATGGCTGGGGTCCACCAGACAGGACGTCTGCCTTTGGAGGATTGGGTCTTGGTTTTATTTGGGATCGCATGATCCATGCATTCCTGAAGGTGTTCATAGAATGCGTTTATAAAGGATTCTGCGGTCTGGGCTGTATTTTCCACAGGCCCGGGGGCTTTGAAGGATTCCACCTCAGTTTTGAGGAGTGTAAAATTTGCTTTAGAGAAGTTTTTCACTGTGGTTTTCTGGGCAGGGGGTGGGGTCGGGATGTGAATATCCAGTGAGATTAGTTTATGGTCTGATCTTACCAGTGAGGGATACACTTCTGGTCTGGAGCATAGAGTCCCCATGTTGGTGATGATCAGGTCCAGTATATTTTCCCCTCTTGTGGGAGTGGTAACAAGTTGTTCCATAGCATTTGAGTTTATAAATTCTAGGAACCTTTGGGCTAGGGTGTTGGAGCTAGAGTAATGCTCCCAGTCTATGTTTGGGTAGTTGAAGTCGCCCAATATAATGGTGTTTGGAGAGACCTTCATATTTTCCAGTGTTCTCAGGAAGGCTGAGTGGGGTTCCTGGTTGTGGGAGGGTGGTCTGTAGCAGGCTATAAACTGGAAGGCAGTTTTACCCACTGTTAGTTGCACATGGATAGTCTCTGATGCTTTGTGCTTTGCCACCAACCTGGAGGTGTGGGTATCTGATGAATATCGATACTCCCCCTCCTTTTGTGGTTCGGTCCAAGTTTTGGGGCCGAAAAGCATGGTATGAGGTATAACCTGGTAGTGCTGGGGTGCTCTCGGGAGCCCTGAACCAGGTAATTCAGGAAGGAATCATTAAAGACTGAAGTAATAAAATAATGACAGACATTTGGGTTCATACTTCATACCCTTCAGAAAATCCAAGTTAATGAAAAACCTATTATTCTATCAACTTTTTAGGTTTGTAAGAGGAATATTTAAAAACTGTGTCTATTTTTGGACCATTGTCCCACTTTTATTTATGGCATTGTCCAGATTTCTTGCTCTAAGAGGTCGAGAGGTATGACTTCAACAGAGGCACAAGACTGCCCGAACAGCAAACTGTCCTATTCCCTTAAGAGGCCCTGATTCTCACTGCATTTCTACTTTTTTCTATGGCAGAAACCACTTTTTTGGTGTCCAAGCTGCTACTAGAATGGAATCATTTGCAGCATGGCCACATTCTTTCTCACAGTAATTGTGACCATATGCCCTTACCTAGTGTGACAGGGATGGAACATAAGAAACAGTACTTTGATGAAATATTCCTTTATCCAGAGAATAATAAAGAGAATGAAAACATGAAAGCTTTTAAAAATCCTAGAATATTAGTGAGTACACATGTGCACACGCACATGAGCACATGCACTCGTGTATACACACACACACACACACACACACACACACACACACACACACACACACACACACACACACACACACACGAGAAGACATACACATGTACAAAATGTTTTAAAAAGCTGAAGATTAACTACGGTATAAAATAAAATTTGCAGATACAAAATAGCAGCAGTAATCTAGGCTGATGGTTTGTCCATTTACTTAAGGATATAGTTTGTATATCAAAAGTCTACCTATAAGGTATATATACATATATGCATACACACACGTGTATACACACACACATATATATATATATATATATATATATATATATATATATATATATATATATATATATATATATATATATATGTAAAACCATATGCAGTTTTGCATAGAAAATGAGATTTGACAGCTGACAGGTTTCAAGAATATTTTACTTAAAACTCCCATTTAATGTCTGAT
This sequence comes from Protopterus annectens, assembly GCF_019279795.1. Lineage (NCBI taxonomy): Eukaryota > Metazoa > Chordata > Ceratodontiformes > Protopteridae > Protopterus > Protopterus annectens. Next base: position 854,138,247 of record NC_056734.1, read on the forward strand.
GCTATAAATATGGACAATTAATGCACAAAAAGTTCTTTCATCTCTTGTCTGAATTTTTGCAAAAACTTATTTCCTGTAAAAATAATGTTATGAGAAACATATTTCTAATCTGTATGCAAATGCTAATGATATAGATAATAGGAATCATATGAAAGAGGCAGCAATAACATCTGGAAAATTAAACAGTGCGCACATAAAACATGTCAGCAATGAAATGGCAGACTTTAAAAGTCTATTGGAAGTTATGACAGACGTTTTCATTATTTTGGTAAAAATATTAACAGACATCCATTGTGTGAAACATGTTACAAAGGACAGATTTTTCTTGAATAGAAACACAGGTGCTGCAACATATGAGTACTGATAATGACAAAACTATGAGAATGGTAATTACCTGATTCCTTCTATTATTTACTAAGAGTATACAACTTTGCTTCCTTATTTATTTATGTTTCATGTATGTCTGAGCAGCAGAGGTAAGATTTAGTCTGGGATTCATAGGTGGTCAGTGTATTGTGCTGCACACATAGCATAACTTTGTAATGAGCAAATGGCAGATTGTTCAACACATGCTGATGAGTTCATAATGACATGGGAATGAGACACCAGATGCAAATGAGCCAAATGAGTTGAACAAGTGAATGACCCCAAATAGCAGAGTGACTCAGAAACACTTCATATGTTAGCAGGGGTTCCCTTTAAATCATCGAATGTTCAGAACATCGAAGTTCTGATCATCGAGACAAGAACATCGATGTTCAGAACATCGAAGGTTTAAAGTGGAAGTGCCAGGTAAGTGAGATTGTGGAATGTTGGGTGTGTATGCAGGGCAGCAAGGTGCCCTGCATGTTGTGTGTGTGTGTGTGTGTGTGTCATCTGAGTGTTGGCATTGCAGGTAGGGTACGGGAAATCTCCTGTTTAGCGCTACCGCATATAGCGGTAAATGGGAGATTTCCCTTACCCCACTGTAGTGTGATCTTGGAGATGGAAGATTAAAGCAGGGAGGGTGATGCATAACATAGTGTTTGTGATTTTTTTTTTTTTTTTTTATGGTTCATTTTGAACTTTCGATGTTCTGAACATCGATGTTCTGGTCTCGATGTTCTGAACATTTGATGATTCAAAGTGAATCCCTTCGCACTATATGATGGCGCATATTCATTTAAAACACCGTGATTTCTGGTGTACAATGAGTATGATGGTAGGAATAACAGTGACTGCAGCACAGCAGTAAGCATTGGGATTTGCTGTTCAATTCAGTGCTGGTAATGCTGTTTAGAGTGTTTGTCCTTATCACTAAAACAGGTAGAGATACTTACTGATATATCATTATGTCACCGAGTAACAGATTGTGAGCTATTTCCAAATGGATAGTGTTCCCGGAAACAAGATGATACGGGGGTACTGTAGGATATACTTTTCTCTGTGCATACAAAAGTATGTGTAGTCTTAACCATCCTAGTTTAAGAGAACTCCCAGTAACCCACAGGGGCCACATTAGAGATAGCACATATGGCAGCCTAACAAAACCTAAACTGTTTCCTTGAAATAATGCTACAACATGTGGATGAACATATTTGGCTCCCCAGTACAGTGAAAAAGAGAAACATTTTCCTTGTCATTCAAATACTTTCATTTACAGACCAGAAGTGCTTGTAAGGACAGATATAAAAGTAAACCTTGGTCAAACCTTCCCTTCAAACATGCACTGCTGTGTGCTCTATTGTACTGTAATAATGGACATTACTAACTTGGTGCTTCCCATGCTGAAAAATGCATGGTTACTGCCAGTACAACTCCAACATTCATACCACTGCAGGAAGGAGTGGCCAATCCTCCTGGTGTGTGTTTGACACCAAGAATTCTTCAGTCTGAGTAACCTACTTCAGTGCTAGTGGATCACACCCTGTGGTGCACCTGTCTGATGCAGTATCCCATGCCTTTTCCTTTACATAAAGAGTCTTATCAGTAACCATTCATCACACATGGTGTAGAAATCCATTATAGTCAATCACAGCATGGCCTTCCTGCATCAATTCCTGCCAGACTGGTATTGGTAATGCTTTTCTGTGGCACCTTTGCCCATGAAGAGCATTCAGTGCGCAATGTGGTCCTACACTAACACTTCTTTCTCCTAGCTAGTGAACTTTTCTAGACATTGCCTCCCTTGGCTGTATATGCCAGTACCTGTATAACATGGACAAAATATGTCAGCCATTTTGTGTATATGGTACACCATGGGATGAAAATATCTATCACCAAAGCATCTTTTCTTTTTATGTCCCTGCATTTCAGCTGTAGTTAATGATAAGCACAAGCCTCCCCTTTTATGTACTGAATCCATGATTATATGTATGTCTATGGAATCTCACACATTTACTGCATGTCCTTCCCATAGTTTTCTCTTTTTTAAATCTGAACATCCTCCAAATAAAAGCAGATGGTACATTGCCATGTGAATGTCATGGGTTCCCCTCTACATGTATACCATGACATCTGCCTTACTCTCACTGATATTCAGCGCAAGATTTGTTGTTGTCATCGCTGTTGCTGAGAGTTTATAAGTCAGGACATTTTCTTTAACTCTACAAATCTCTAATCTTACAGAGACTTTATTGAAATCCATCTAATTCAATGTGGTACAGTTGTAAATAATGTTGACTAAAGTGGTGCAGCCATTTATATTATACAAATAAGACCCAGCTGGCACTGCAATAATGCTAATGCAGGCAGTTAGTGCCACTGTGTGTGCATCACTGCCAGTGATCATTTCACAATCCACAGTAGTTGGTGATAACTATGTATGCCACAATCAGCTTGAAGGTTGTGAACTATATGCTCATACATACAACAGGTGGCTGCCACAGCATTGAAATTCAGTCTATAGGCATGTTGTGAACATGTTCTAGTGTTAAAGTGGAGTATTACATTGCACAACATGTAATTTTCCCCACAGTGTTATACTTCTGCAGGTCTAGTATTTGAAGTCATTGTTACTATGAACTGTGCTGGCTCACCAGTGGACACTAGTTCTGCTTCTCAGCAGAGGGACAATGAACCCCCTACTGTAACAGTCTTCTATGCCTGCTTCTCAGAAGTGGGTGGGGGGGTTAATTCTTTCCTGATAATGGACTGATAAAAGTCTCCATTGTCAGTTTCAGAAACTGCCAGATGAGGTGGTGTTCTGGCAACTAAAGGACCATGTCATCAACATATAACACCTTGTGCTATGACTGGTGGAGTCATATGACTGGCAGGCCTCACTTATCATGAAACATGGGAGAAACTGGCCTATAACATTGGTCATTCAGACTAATGATGCCTAGATTTGTTTATCTATGGTCCATACTGGCATTCAGCAATGCCAGAGCCTCAGCCTTTCTCAGTCCTGATGCTTTTCCTCTCTTTTTTGTCAATCCAAATTTCTTGCTCTTTGTCCAACCCTCCCCACCTACCATCTGAATGTATGAATCCATTTGCTCTCCTCCCCACCGTGTGTGTGTGTGTGTGTGTGTGTGTGTGTGTGTGTGTGTGTGTGTGTGTGTGTGTGTGTGTGTGTGTGTACTGACTCAGATTGCCTATGGCAGTGTTCTATCTTTTTCTGGCAGCTCCTGCTATTTGCCCTTCTCAAACTATCCCGTACACTCCCATCTCTCACTACCTTCCCTATCCACCCTTCCTTTGCAACACTTAGAAATGGGATTCTCTGCCCCCCATCCCCCCTCAAAAATGTCATCCCCCCCACCTTCCAAGCCATATGGTTGCCATTTTCAGTTTCCCTGAGATTGCTCTGCATACTCATATTGATATATCTGTTGGCCACTAAGATGTCCTTTTTATGCTGGATGGGAACTACAAGCAGTTGTATGGTGCTACACTGCAAGTGAGCATGCATTGCCTGACCATGTTTTGATGCCTTGCCTGTGACTCTGGTCAAATCAGTCACACATGCTACTATAGCTCTTTTCCTGCAGTAAAGCAGTCAGTCAAGATTTATACCACTATTGCTGCACCTTTCTTTTCTTGTATGTTCCTTCACACAATTTGCTAATGTTGTTCAATGTATAATACATGTCACACTAGCTGTTTGCCTCTACTCAGTGACCTACTTGAAAACTAGCACTGCCCAGCTATACAACACTTGTCTATGAATTCAGGCCATGTTTTTCAATTCATTGTATACTATATAAAAATAATCAATCAAGTACAAATGTGAAAACATTTTCTGTTGAGCGTTCTGCATCTAAAGTATGGGTACAGGAAAGTTCTTAACTATATTATGCAGTTTATCATACATATATGTATCTTAAAATGATTTTTTGGATTTTGTTCCAGGATTACCCAGTAAAAACTTTTTGGCATGGGCAAAGAAGTATTATTTTTTACTATTTATTTTTTTAACATAAGGAATACACTGAGAGCAGGGAGATTCAAAGCCAGTTCCCCAGATTTACTGTCAGAATATCAGTAACTAAACTATTATTTCTTATGAAAAGAGTATGTAACTTTAATATGTATAAAATGAGTGAAACTGAGGTAAGAGACAAATTTCATAGGAGACAGTTCTATAACCTGCGGAACACAACATTGAAATAGGGACCCTATCGTTTCTAAGAAAATATCAACAGAAACAAAGTAATGCACTTAAGCTCCTAAATTAACCAACTAATGAATGGAATGGCTAATACAGAAATACTGCCTAAGGTGGTCTGATATATTCTATCTGATACTATATAAATCAGGGAATGCATCCATGGTTTTGGCAAAGCTTTAGGTTCATAGGTTCATAGGTACTTAGTAGGCTAACAAACACAAGGGCCATTTTAAGCCTAGCCATGCATCCCAAATCTCTGACAAGTTCTGATATCCTTTATGAGTCTAATCAGGGACCTGGTAGATGAGCCATTTACAGGTTGCCTATGTCCAATAAAGACATAGGTGCCAAACAAGGGATGAATTTCCAGTTGTCCAAGTTACACTTGAATTGGATTAGGGAGGAACACTGCTTCACATGGATGGGGAGTCTGTTCCAGAGATGGGGTAGTCTCTGGGATAATTCACAATAAAAAAGAACCACGACACAGTGTTAGAGCTGTAACAGGCATGGTCCAGCAGAACAAATAAACATACAGTTTGCACTAACAACTTTTAATGAAAAACTTAAGCACTTTCATCCTAAAATATAGGACTTCAGAAGTAATACATAACAAACATTTCAAGTTTAAATAACCCTCGACATATATCACATGACATCAAACTTCTAGTCTCTGGGATAAATACCTGTGTCTCGTACAGGTCCTATTTATATCACAGGCAAGGTTTAAGTCTTTACAACATGTAATTCTGGTGCTGCTTGTTTCATGGATATGCAGGAAGTCAATAAGAGTGGGGTCTGACAAAGCCCTGTATGCCAGGCAAAGATCTTCCCCTCAAAATCCTGTAGGAGACAGAATACAGGGATAGGGCCTTAAGGCGGTCTGCACAGGATATTTTACTTATGCCCTGTATTCTTTTACTGAGGAGCCTCTGTGGATGTTCCAGTTGTTGGATATGCCTCGTTAGGTACATAACAAAGGGGGACTGTACTCAAAGATAGATCTGATGAATGCCAAATACAGGCGAAGAATGATTTCCTTGAATTTAGATGGCATACCCCTGTTTATAAGCCACCCAACATAGAATGAATTTCTCACTACTGTAGATGGTCAAAGGCAAGATTACTATCTATGTGTGTCCTTACGTTCCTCACTACTGGGGCAACTTTAAGGGGTGTGCTGCCAATGATTGTTACCAGGGGTAGATGACTTCCTGAAGGATACTATTATGCATTTCTTGGCATTTAGTTTTAGAGCAAGGCTCAGACACCAGTTATTTGTCTGTGTCAGCCCGTTCTGGAGAACATTCATGTCAGTGTAGGATTCAATGACAAATTCTAAGTTACAATTATCTGCAAATTTAGTCAGCAAGAGACCATTGACATTGGTCTTGACTTCAGAGAAGTAAATGCTAAAAAAGAGCAGTCCAATGACTGATCTCTGAGGTGCTCCACTTGTGATTGGCCTCTTTGTAGAGGTGGACTCCTGAATTCTAAATTCTTGGGTCCTGTCTGTGAGCCAGTTGGCTATCCACTGGGTGACATACGGGTTTGTACCTAACCTCCTGAGTTTGCCAACAATACCTGAGTGGGGTATTGTGTCACATGCCTTTGCCAGGTCAAGGTAGGCAGTGTGAACCATTTTGCCCTCATCCATTGCTTTGGTGACCTTCTCAAAGAAGCCCACAAGGTTGAGTAAACATGACCTACCCTTGATAAAACCAAACTAGGTTGGGTCCAGTATCTGGAGGTTTACTGTATCTCTATTGATCATCTCCATGATAATTCTGTCTATGGCTTAGACTAGTGAGACTTATGGGTCTGTAGTTTCCAGGATCTGTAAATGGCCCACCCTTGTGTAGAGAGATAACTGTTGCCTTTCTCCATTCATGAGGCACAAGACCTGTTTGGAGGCTACAGTTAAACAGTAATTCCATAGGCACTGATAGGTCATGTTTCATGTTATTTAGAAGCCATCCTGGGATATTGTCTGAGCCCATTGATGCAGTGATTTTGGTCTTACAGGGAGCATTAATATCCTGTTTCCTAGTGATAGTAGGGGGAGTTATATTTGATGATATTTCCTAAGGGAAGGTTGAGTGGGAGAAAGGGGTAAAGTTGGAGCTGAATTTATCAACCAGGAGGTTTGCTATGTCTTCTGGCTCAGTATAGGTGGCTGCACTTGCAATAATCTCTGCATGCAATTGTGTATTGCCTTTGAGGTTGCAGACATAGCTAAAGAATGCTTTGTGTTTGTCCTTGATCTATAGGGCCAAATTCACCTCAAATGTGGTTTTGGTTGACTTTATTTGTCCTCTGAGTTGTTTGTTTAGTTTGTTGATAGTGCTTTTATCTTTCTGGGTGCTGCACCTCCTAATTTTTGCCATGGTTTTCTTCCTGCTGTTATACAGCCTACTGATTTTGTGATTCTACTAAGGTGGCCTGTTTTTTTGTTAGTTCTGTACTTCTTCTTGGTGAGTACAGCTGCCTCTATGCAGCAATTAACATGCTTGTACAAGGTTTCTATGAAAAGGTCTGCATAGGCAGGAGTGTTCTCAGGGTTTATGGGGGCTTGAAATTTTGCCAGGTTCTCACTTAATAGCAGGAGGTTAGCCTTAGAATAGTTCCTGAATACTCCAGTTTTAGCTGGGGGTCCAGGTATTATTTTTACTTCAAAAGAGACCATTTTGTGGTCTGACCTTACCAGGGAAGTCATTACAGTAGGGAGTGTGCACCTGTTTGGTGCATTGACTATCTCGTCCAGGGAGTTTGTGTTTACAAAATCCAGGAATCTCTGTCCATGTACATTTGGTCCTGTGTCTGATTTATTTGGTGAATATGATACATTTGTGAATTTTTAATACACTATGTTCTAGTTATAATATAATTTTCACACTGATTTGTGCTGGCTCTTTTTTGGTCTACATAATTTAGAAGTTTTGGGCTGTTGCACTAGCTGTACCTGAGGGTCCTTTACAGTATCAGATGGTAATTAAAGTCACCCATGAATATGGTATTGGATTGGATGGTTAGTGTTTCTAATAAGTTTAAATACATGGTATGGGTTTCCTGGGTGATAGAGGGAGACCTATAGTGTAGATCAATGTGTGTGCATATACCTTTAAGAAGCTATCCAAGGGATTGCGCAAGCTTATAAATATTGAGCATGTGCAAGTTAGACTGCCACTTTGTAGTAAGCCACTGAGATGTAAGCATGTATATATGTAAGGTCTATCTGTTAGCCAGTTCATTTGTATTTTATGATACTGCTATCCATCCTGATGTGTTACTGGGTATTAAAGCCCCACTTGCTTGTCATCTATGTGAGAGAGAGAGAGAGAGAGAGAGAGAGAGACGAGCGACATGGCGGTGTCAGAAGCAGCATGTCTAAGGGGCACAAAGTTAGAGGCGGCATATCTAAAATGACTTAAGGCACTTGCTTGGAACTAGAGGAATATATAAGAGTGAATCATCCCTATAATGTGCATACTTCACAAAACAGGTCAGAAATGAATTTCAGATATTAAAACTTGCTCAGCACTATTTCTTATTCATATAATATGAAACGGGGCATACAGGACATTCTAAATGATATTTGCATAAACTGATATGTGCTATAGGTTCATAGGTAGGTACTAGGCTATCAGCCCTGGGGCCTATACAAGCCCAACTAGAAAGGTACCCTGGCTTTTGTCACCCAAGAAAATTATCTTCCTGTGCCACTGTCACAGAGGTGATCCCCGGGGTGAAATTCATATTTCCCATCCAATCATCAAGATTTTTCTTGAAGAGTGTTATGAGGAACTTTGTTTGATATAGATAGGTAATTTATTTCAGAGTATGGGAAGTCTTTGGGACAGGAATCTATCCCTCCGGCATGTTCTGTTTATTGTGGTGACAAGGTTTAGGTCCCTAGAGCATGTAGCTCGGAGGGATTGGGATTTCTTTAAGTGGAGCATGTCCAACAGCTTTGGGTTTAACATAGCTTTGTATGTTAGGCAGAGATCACCTTTGAGTAGGCGATGTCCGACGGAGTAAAGCTGGAGTTTTTTTAGACGGTCTGTGTAGGGCATCTGTTTGAGGCCAGTAGTCCTCTTTGTGAGGTATTTCTGCGGCCTTTCCAGTTGTTGTAGATGTCTTGTGAGGTACATACCAAAAGGGGCGTTGTACTCTATATTGATAAAATATTCAAATTACTATGGAAAATGTTTGAAATAAAGTCCAAATTGGATAAAACAAATAAAATAAGGGGAAACAATGGCATTTTCGCAAAGCGTGTATTTTTCGTATTAAGCAAAGATATCCAAATTTTCAGACGTGTATAAAGTGTTCACATTTGTGCAGTGTTACAGTAAAGCTGTTTTGCAAAAGTACAGCCATTGCAGGGCATATTTCACAGAATACAGCCATTGCAGAGGAAATTTGGCAAAGTACAGTATTTTGAAGAATTTATTGTTCATCTGAATGTTTTTACAAGCTCACAGAACAATTTGTTTGTACATAATTACAAGGGCCATATCTTCAGTGTGATTGTGCATACTTTGCGAGCATGGCAGATGGATTCTGAAAACCCAATGCACTTGTGTTTGACAACAATATTGCTGAGAACTGGAGAGTGTTTTAGCAAGAGTACAACATTTTCATATGGGGTGCATTTTCTGATAAAGATGATCATACAAAGGCATTTATTCTGCTTAATTTAGCGGAGTCAGAAGCCATAGAAAGGGAAAGTTCATTTGTGTTTGCACCTGCTATCTATACAGGAGAGGGGGAAAACCATCATATTGTTGTACAGGCTGAGGCAAGGGGGGATCCTGAGTACTTAAAACATAAATTATGAGAAATGTGTAACCCCCAGACAAATGTTACAATTGAAAGGCACTTATAAGCCTGGTGACACTTTTGCAGCATATATAACTGCCCTGAGAAACAAAGCTAAAATGTGCAGATTTGGTGATTTAAGGGAAGAGTTGATAAAGGACAGTCTTGTGTGTGGTATAGAAAATGATGCTGTGAAAAAGATTTTGCTTTGTGACAGTGATTTAACTTTGAATAAAGCCATTGAGATTGGTCATATATATATATATATATATATATATATATATATATATATATATATATATATATATATATATATAGAAAAGCACACAAATATGCTTACAAATGAGAACAGCTCTAGAAGGCACAGTGACAAAGTTCATGTTGATAGTATGCAGCACATAGTTAAAAGAAATAGGCTCAAGCACATGACAGCAACTGTAGCCCCTGTAGCACTCACTGGTAATCCCCGGAGCTCTCCAGCAAATTCCAGAGTTTGCACAGTCTCAGTGAAGCATAACAGTGAGTCAGCAACTCAAAGCATGAGCCCCAATTTAACTTCATTGCTAACTGTCATAATTGTGGTGGAAATCATGAATCTAACAGGGAAAATGTTTAGCTTTTGGTCAACAATGCCACAAATGCAATAAATGGAATAATTTTAAAAGGTTTTGTAAATCAAAAGGCCCACATTCTTTCATTAAAAGGGAGCATTTAATAAAAACAAGTTGATCAATTAAAAAGCTGCAACCTTACTCTTTATGTGGATGGTGTGTCAGTGCTTCATGAAGCAGTCAATGCAGTAGATTTAAGGACAAAGAGTGAAACATTTTGTACTGTCCGGATAAATGGCAAACCCACAGAGCTCAAAGTTGAAACAGGTTCCAAGTGCAATGTTACGTCAGCAGAAGCATTTGTTAGAGTATGTTATGGTGAAAGGCTTGATATGGCAAGGTGTGCAAAGCTTGTTGCTTAAACAGCAAAAAGCCATTTGGCACAGTGGTTAAGGTGTTTGTCTCATGTGCAAGGCTTGATTCTCACCTCTACTAAGAGCTCATTGATTAAAGAGACATCATTTTGCCCCACAGAGATCGGTCCTGGGTTCTCTCCTGTTTGGCATCTACTTCTCAGAAGTCCAGGCCAACACGGAGGGACTCTGGCTGATCAAGTGTGCAGATGAATGCAAGCTGGGAGCCATTATTAACTCCCCAAGTGATGCAGACATCCAACAGAAAGGCCTCACTGAGAACAATGACTGGTGTTGAAACCATGGCTTTAAGCTTAATGCCAAAAAATTTGTCGTCATCCCCTTTGGGAAAAACTCAGTTCCCACTAATTGTCACATCAATGGGAGCCCACTGAACACTGAAGGTATTATAAGAGATCTGGGGACACAGGTTGACAGCAACCTGTCCTTCAACCACCACATTCCCACTGTGGTCAGAAAGTCCTTCTATGTGGCACATCTCATTACCAATGGTTTTGCATCCAGGAAGAAAGAAGAAGAGGTCATCATCTCTCTCTACTCTTCCATCATTGGGCCAATCATCGAGTATAATGCCCCATTTGGCATGTACCTCACTAGACATATGCAACAGCTGGAAAGGCCACAAAAGTACCTCACAAAGAGGATCTTAGGCCTTAAACACATGTCCTACATCAACAGACTCAAAAAACTCCAGCTATTCTCTGTCTCATATCATCTAAGAGGCGATCTCTGCTTGACTTACAAAGCCATGTCTGACCCAGCTCTGTTAGAAATCTTGATGAGTGGATGGGAAATAAAAAGTTCAGCCCAGGGATCACTCCAGTGGATCTACTTGGTAGAGGCACTGGGAACTAACATCGGGCAGCATGATGCCAGGGCACTTCTATGGGCTAGGCTTGTAAAGGCTCCAGGGCCATTAGCCTAGTACACACCTATGAACCTATGGAGGTGAAGACATTCAAACCAAAGGCTCAGTAGTGCTTTCATGTTGCTCCCAGCAGAGTGGAAGAAGCTATGACTTGTTATTTTATGTTGTCAAGAGGCATGTGCTGTCATTATTAGGGCTCAGAGACAGTTTGGAAATGGGACTGCTTTCATTTAATAAGGAAGTCCATTATGTTAGCTTAAAACACCACTACTCTAATTTCACCCAGCACATTTTTTCTACCTATGCTAATCTTTTTGAAGGCAAATTAGGCAAACTTCCAGTTGTGTACTCCATGAACTTAGACCCAGAGGTCAGTCCAATTATCAGACCAGCACAAAAAGTTCCAATAGCCATGCAGAACAGAGTCCAAGCCGAGTTAGAATAAATGGTGTGACAAAATATGATTTGTCCAGTTGAAACTCCAACCGAATGGGTATCTTCAATGGTGGTAGCGCATAAGAAAAGCTCAGATGACATCAGAATATGTATTGCTCAATGAGATTTGAACAAAGCTTTAAAAAGACCTCATCATCCAATGTGTACAGTCATAGAACTCACAGCCTCGATGACAAATGCTACTGTTTTTTCTGTCTTAGATGCAAAGGGTTCATTTTGGCAAATTCAGCTTGAGAAGAAATCATCATTGTTCACTATGTTCAGTACTCCATTTGGCAGGTACAGATTTTTGAGAATGCTATTTGGGATAAATTCTACAAATGAAATATTCCAATGTGCAATGGAGCATTTTTTTTCTGGGTATCCTTGTGCTATTATAGTAGACATACTAGTAGGAAGTCACGGTGAAGCAGAACATGACAGAAACCTAAGAAAAGTTTTAGAAAGGGCATGTCAAGTGAATCTTAAGCTCAACCCACAGAAATGCACATTCAGACTACAAGAGGTTACTTATGTTGGTCATTTATTTACCAGTACAGGCCTACGGCCAGACCCTTCTAAGCAAACAGCCATTCTCGAGATGCCAGGTCCAGACAATGTTCAAGCCCTGCAACATTTTCTTAGCATGGTTAACTATCTAGGCAAGTTCATTCTAGACTTGAGCCAACTATCAGCAATGCTTAGAGAGCTGACAAGTAAAGATGTATCTTGGTCTTGGTTAGATCAACACCAAAGAGGATTTGAAGTCCTGAAAGAGAGAATTGCTAGTCCACCAACTCTCAGATATTATGATGTTCACAAGCCAGTTACACTTTCCTGTAATGCTTCAAAATTTGGTCTTGGTGCAGTCATTCTACAAGAGGATCGACTTGTTGCCTATGCATCGAAAACTCTTACAAAAATTGAGATGCAGTATGCCCAGATCGAGAAAGAGCTTTTGACAATTGTGTTTGCATGTTCAAGGTTCCATGATCATGTTTATGGTAGATCTATCCAGATCAAAACAGTCCACCAACCTCTAGCCACTATTTTGAGAAAGCATATGCATTCAGCTCCAGCCTGACTGCAATGTATGATGCTGAGACTGCAAAACTATAATTTCAGTCTTGTCTACAACAAAGGCAAACTTCTTTATCTTGCTGATACATTGTTCAGATTGACCAGAAACACAACAGAACAGCATGAGAATGTAAACCTTGATTTTGAAGTCATGGAAGTGAGAAATTTTTCTTTCACAAATCTTGATGAGTTCAGAGTTCACACAGCCACAGATTCAGTTTTACAGAGGATCAACCACTTTATCAATCAAGGATGGCCATCAAAGCAATCTAGTTTACCTTGATAAGTGCAACCTTATTTTCCATACAGAGATGAGATTTTGTCTGATAAAGGTATCATAATAAAAGGTCAGAAAGTGATACTTCCAAAGTCCTTGCAGCAAGTGTACATTACTATCTTGCATTGTGGTCACCCAGGAACTAACTCTATCAAACGAAGGGCAAGAAAGCTAGTATTTTGGCCTTCTATGTCACAAGACATTCAGACAGCACTTTTATTCTGTTTAGTGTGCAATAGTACAAAACCACATCAACAGAAGGAACCACTTCAGCTAAACCAGATTCCGGAACTACCTTGGTTGACAGTGGCCATGGACATTTTTGAGTGGAATGGTCAACATTATTTGGTGTTAGTAGACTCTTAGTCTAATTTGTTTGAGACTGACCTTCTTCCTAACCTAGCATCCAGTACTGTCATTACTAAGATGAAGCATGGTAATCCACACAACATTATTTCTGACAATGACACGCAGTATACAAGCCAACAGTTCAAAATATTTGCTAAAGAATGGGACTTCATGAGTAACCCAGATTACCCTCAGTCAAATAGTTTGGCAGAGTGTGCAGTTCAATGTGCAAAACAGTTATTAGAGAAGTCAAAACAAAATAATAGTGATGTTTTCCTGAATCTCTTGAATCTCAGAAATATTCCCCATGATAAACATCTTGCTTCACCACCTTAAACACTTCTGTTGAGACAAACCAGACAAACATTAGCAATCAGTAGTCAATTGTTGGTTCCGTGTGTCAAGAACAACAAAAAGCCAATCTGTTGAAGAAACGCCTAACCCAGAAGTCCTACTATGATAAAACCAGCAAACTGCTCAATCCATTATGAGAAGGAGAAGTGGCAGGGATGCTAATGTCCAAAGGTTATGATTGGATTGGTGTTGTGAAGACTATTTGCCCAGAGTCGAGATCATATAGTGTAGAATTACAATTAAGCAGTCTTTAGGCAGAACTGGAAACATTTGAAACCAGTGTATGAGCCTATACCATAGTACATAGCCTGTGAGAAAGACTCTTTATCTCAGAGTGAGTTGTCTGGTGTTCCAATTCAACTACTGCAGATTGTCCCTGTTGCTAAATTTGGTCCAGATTGTTATGTTATGAGATATGGTCAGATTTCTAAACCCTATAGCAGATATGAAGCAACATGGACATGAACGTTGTGATTTGTTTCTAATGTATATAGTAATGCATGTCTAAATATCATATTGTTTTTACAAAGGGCGATCCGTTTAAGTGGGAGGATGTAGATCAATTTGTGTATATGGATTCACTTTGAATCATCGAATGTTCAGAACATCGATGTTCTGATCATCAAGACTAGAACATTGATGTTCAGAACATCGAAAATTCAAAATGAACCATAAAAAAAAAAAAAAAAAAAAATCACAAACACTATGTTATGCAGGGGAGCTTTGCCCCCCATCATCCCCCATGTGGGGGGCTGTGCCCCCACCCCCCAATGTAATATTCCAACTCTGAGATCACACTACAGTGGGGTAAGGGAAATCTCCCGTTTACCGCTATATGCAGTAGCGCTAAACGGGAGATTTCCCCCGTACCCTACCTGCAATGCCAATACTCAGATGGCACACACACACACACACAACATGCAGGGCACCTTGCTGCCCTGCATACACACCCAACATCCCACAATCTCACTTACCTGGCACTTCAACTTAAAACCTTCGAAGTTCAGAACATCGATGTTCTGGTCTCGGTGATCAGAACTTCGATGTTCTGAACATTCGATGATTTAAAGGGAACCCATGCATATACCTTTAAGAAACTATCCAAGGGCTTGCAGAAGTATATAAATACTGAGCATGTGCAAGCTAGACTGGCATTTTCTAGAAAGCCGTTAAGATGTAAGCATTTATGTATATATGTTAGCCAGTTTGTTTGTATTTTATGATTCTGCTATCCATCTTGATGTGTTTCTATGTATAAAAGCATCTAAACGAAATACCCCACCTGCTTGTCATCTATGTGAGAGAGAGAGAGACGAACAACATATAGCTTGCAAGGAAGTGGTATTAGATTTTGCCTATGGTGATTTGAACATGGAGCAGCTCAAGTGCATTGTCCTGTCTGACCAGCCTTGAAATACATTTATCTTTGATGTAAATAGAGACACCTCCACCTTTAGTCCCTACCTGTGAAGTAACTGGCCTAAATGTGTGGAAGGCATTATAACCTAGCACTGCTGGTGTTCTATCTGCTGCTTTAAACCATGTCTCAGTGACTACACAGACTTAAGCATTCTCTAGGGTAAACATAGCTTGTAGGGAGTGGAGTTTTTTGTTTAGACTCCTAGCATTGAGCAGTAATACCTTTATATGTTCTTGGTTTTGATATGCTATGTTGGAAGTACTTTCAGTTTAGCATTATCTAAAAAAGGGACTATGGGGGAAGACAATGTTTTAGCTAATATTCAAAAGCCTAGAGGGGAGAGGTGCAGACCATTCCTGACAAAGCAGCATGGTCTGTTGACCATCTGCTTCCATTCTGACAAATATTGAACCCCCTTATAATGACACCAGAAACTAAGCCGATTATTAAAGTCTGTGGCTAACAGTGACACATTGGTGCCTCTGACCACCTCCATAATCCTTGAGAATAGCAACACAACTGCACATAAAATGAATTCCTCAAGGTTGCAATTGCATCAAAACATGTGATACTTTGGTTGTGTATATCACAGCATAACAACTGTGTGTATGAGTCAAGACTTATGTGACCATGTAATCAAATAAATTGAGATTAATGTCAGTCACAGAACATTTAATGATTGTATGTAGACACATGAACACCTCTGCCATACTGCTAATATCACTGTGATGGTGGAATGTGAACTGTGTACAAGGTTGATCTGCTCCACTACGAAAACACATGTCCTAATACACCACCAATATACATACCAGTGTATCATATAATGTCAACAATTCTCAGGAGGAATATCATGACAGCTTTTATAGAAGGAGCATGTATTGCAATGGCATCAATGGCCATAAACACATTAGCTCACATCACAGATTGTAAGACCCTTTTGTAGCCATACTGTACAGCCACACTTTAATACAGCACATGTCAACCATTCATAGGGTCATATGATATTATTAAGCTAATGGTCAACATCACATGAAATTATAGCCATTATTATACCCTGTAAAAATCCCTGTATCTATATTATGGAAGACAGTAAGCCAATTGTGGGTATGTGTATACTTGTCTGATTGCATTACATCCTGCCACTGTCTATACAGGACATGTGCACCACACCATTAAAGAATTAGCAGTCACACATGCAGTGGTCTTGAGATGGCTTGCAGAGGCTCATTGAAGGACTCTGCTTCATGATGTGTGTAAGCATATTTGACATGAGGACATCTTCAACTCTTCTGCAGGAAGGATGTCATGTAGCCAGTGAAAAAAGGAGGATGGTGGATGCATGAGGCTACTTGAAAGGTTTTACAAGTGGTAGTGCAATAAGAATGATTCCAAAGATCATACACTGGCCATAACATACCTCCAAGCAAACACACACACACACACACACACACACACACACACACACACACACACACACACACACACATACAAGTAGACTAAACCTGATTTGAACATTACACCTGAGTAAGTATAGAATATGAATGCCATGCAATGTCACAGTAGCAACACTACATATGTCTGACTGTAACGCTATCATGTTGCACTTTATGGAGTATAATAGCATTATTGTATGCCAAGGAGAACATGTTGGAAGGAGTGCAGGACATGGATGTGGAATCACATCCCTGGATAAAATTGTCTCAAAAGCGATAGGTCTATGTACAGAAATGCAAGTCACCTGCTGTCACATTAGAACCCATATATGTTGTGGGTAAAGTAGTTTACAAACACAGTAGTTAATGTTTCTGCCACAGCACAGGTTTTTCTTGAATACTGACAGAGTGCATGTTAAACAAGATGACATCATCATTGTATGCTGCAATGAGATGTTCATAGTAGGGTCAGACATAGCTGTGAACTCACATATCACTCTAATACTTTCAACATAGTGAGTGTTGACCGCACACACAGTTGACTGTAGTAAGAATAGGATCCCTACCTAACTATTTGCAAAGATCAGTACTTAAAACAAACACCATAGAATGAGTCTGGGTTTTATAGAGTGTGAAAACACTTTATAGCTGATGACATCAGCAGTGTCTGATGAGAAGATGGTAATACCAGTGTGTGACTTGCTGGTATAAAATTCTTTCTCGAATGTCAACCAAGTAAACACATACACACACACCAATTGACCACAGTGAAGCTAAAACTCCTACTTGCCTATTTACAAAGCACAGCACAATGCAAGCACCATGGCACACGTATGGCTTTTATAGTGACCAACAACATTTTATGGCTCATTATAACAGCAGTGTTTGGTGAGAAGAAGATGATAATAGGAGTGTCCCACATGTTGGTGTAAAATGCTCTCTTGAATGTCAACCAAGTAAACGCACCCACAAACATACCAACTGACCGCAGTGAGAATAGAACCCTTACCTACCTATTTCCATAGAACACTACTTAATGCAAGTGCTATGGAGAAAGTCTGACTTTTACAAAGCTGCAGGGTAACTCATACTGGATGACATTACCATTGGATGTTTGAGAGTAGATGTTGTAAGGCCTGCATTAAATGGGTGTGTAGGCATGTACAACTTCCAAAATATCAGTACTCCATTGGATTGTACCAATGACAGAAGGACACACAGTCATGCTCTTCTGTCTAGACAGACAGACACACACACCATTTGACTGTAGTGAGATTAAAACCCCTACCTAACTAGGTACACTACCGAGAGAACTCAGCACTTAAGGTAAGAACCACAGCACAAGTCTGACTTTTACAACGTCACAGGACAATTTATAGTTGATGATATCAGCATTGGATGTTTCAGACAAGATATTGGGAAGCTTGAATGAATTGGATATGTAGGCATGTACAACTGTCAAAAAATGGTGCTCCATGGGAATGTACTGATGATTGCAGGATATATATTTATGCTGTTCTGACTAGACACACAAACACAAACACACGCACACACACACACACACACACACACACACACACACACACACACACACACACACACACACACACACACACACACACACACACACACACATTGAGTGGAGTGAGATTAGAACCTGCAACTAAGTACACTATCTACAAAACTCAGTGTTTAATGCAAGTGCCATGGCACAAGTCTGACTTTTATAATGCTGCAGGGCAATTTGTTGACATCAGCACTAGATGTTTGAGAGGAGATGTTGGGAGGTCTGTATGAATTGGATGGGTAGCCATCTACAACTGTCGAGATATTAAAGATATGCATGTCACCAGATTGATGAGTGTGCAAAGTGTAGCACTTGGTGTTGTGTTTCCAATATGCAAGTATACCTTAAAAAGACAGCTTTGCAAACTATATACAAAGAGCTGTCCATGTTACTACAAGTACTGGAAAATCTGAATGTGTATTGACAGTATAAATATATATATATATATATATATATATATATATATATATATATATATATATATATATATATATATATATGGTATATAAGAAAGCATTTATTGATTTATTTATTTATTTCTGCAGTGTAGTTGATATATTTGGGAACAAGTACTAAGAGATCAAGTTTCAAGTGCATGGGTGCAGATAACACATGGCTACAGTGTAAATATGTGATCTTTCCTTAAAAAGCGACATCCCTTTGTTTGTGTTTTTACCTATACATTCATAGGATGAAGACTACATGAACAGTAAATATAAGCAATACAATTTAATATGCACTTTCCATAGTGCACTGCCAAGCATCTGGTTTGTGAGATTGGTGACAAAGGATTTACACATGAGAGATACACATTTATACTGCTTTCCCCATTTGTGAGTAATTAAGTGGCAAGCAAAAGTGAGCCTCTGCTTCTCTGATAAAATTATGAGAGTTTCTATTATTCTATTGGTTTGCTTACCTCTGAGTAATCATGTTAAGCAAAGAGGTCAGCCAGTCAGCAGTGTGGATAGTAGTGAGTGAAAGAAACACACATGTTGCCTATCTGACTCTGTTGCAGCAGGTGTACATGCATTGACAGATTTATTTTGAAGCCTAGCTGATACAGGGTTTGACTCCAGGTGTATCTAATAGTTTCAAATATGTATTAATAATGCAATAAAATAATTTGTTATTCTACATTAACTGTGTGTTACCTTAGCACAGCTTGCTTAAGCAGCATTGTGCTGAGGTAACCGCACCACTGAAGACTTGTTCAGTCACTCTGCATTGGTGAGTGATGCCAAACCCTGCAGAAACACAGAGGGCAAAAAGTGAAGGGATTCATTGTTTTTTCACTCTTGTCTGCGTATGATTTTATATTTTGACCAAATTAAAGGTCTTAAAATGAGGTAGATAGGAAAGTAGTAAAATGGGGGGCAAGCAGGGGGAAGAACAAAGGGAAAGCAATATAGGAACGTGCAGTTTGGTGATAGGAAAGAACCATGGCTATCCACTTCTTCAACAGTGTAAAATAAAAATATGTACAATAATTAGCAGAATTTGGACTGTCACCTCAACAAAGAGGGGTGACAACACAATCATGTTGTTTTGCCAATTGGACTGAAACAAGTGTGGCAAGAAGACACGTGTGAAGTGGAGAGGTATGTATGGGACAATATATATATATATATATATATATATATATATATATATATATATATATATATATATATATATATATATATATATATATGTATATATGCATATTCTTTTGTTTTTTTTTTGGGGAACAGGTGCCCATTTTTTTACTTTGGTAGGAGAGTAATGTCGGGTAAGGGACATAGGGATTTCTGGGTCAGGTAAGCAGGGTGGGTGAGGAAGCAGATGCAAATAAATGGGATAAGCATGTAAGACAGAGATACAGTGAGGGACATATGTTGGGGAACACCATGATTGGTGTTAAGGAGGGGACAACAGATGCTCAAGCCCATAAAACATAAGGACAGTAAGAATCAAGTCCTCACCACAGGACTGTCGTCACTGTTCCTTTACTCTACTGGCTGTTGGAGTTCTTATTGTCTTCTTCTTCGGACCATAAAATGAGCATCCTTTCCATCCAGCATAGGCATGCACCAAATATGCTGTGCATGACCCTACACACCAAGCCTGGCACCTCCCGGTGGGTGATAAAATCCCCACCTCCACCAGTACTTCCAGACGGTACCACAGCATCAGCTGTCAGGGTACCTGATGTGAAGTGCCTGGGTAGTGCTGAGGTAGTAGAGGGAGTACTTCTAGGTTCGGTCTCAGATGTGCTGTGCATTAGTGCCGGAGGCTGTGGGGTAAGGGCAGGCTGAGCCATGTGGGTTGGCTTTCCCACCTGTGGTGTAAAAATAATTTTGTGACTTGTCACAGATGGATGACATGGAAATGTTTTGTGACACATAGAAAAATAAAAAAGAGAGCCAGGAGTTGGGGTAAGAGAAAGAAAAGTGATAATAAGTGCCATTATATGTGACATACAATGCATTATCATAATAACAAAGTACTTATCTCAACGTTTACATTTAAGCATACTTCTTAATGACTACAAATTGTAAGTAATGATTGCTCAGTGTAATCCTTGAATGTGCATATATTGCGCATATGCTTTGCCAAATTATACCAATTAAGTTAACAGCAAGGCATTTATGACGTCTGTTGAAATTAAATTATGTAATATTTTTAAAGGATTTTACTACATATTACTTGTGGTATTTGAACCCACAGTGTCTAACTACAGTACTAAACTTGACTCCTACAGTTGGCTTGTGCTACAGGCTAAAGCATGCATGCTTGATTTTATAGTTAGAATATGCATGCTTACTTTGCTACAACTGTAAAGAAGAGCACTACTTTACATAAAATAATAGTTATGTTGTGCTGCATACATACCCCTTGCTTCCCTCAGTCTCTCTAGATGCTCAGCATGGGCCTCTTTAGTCACCATGATCTCTTGGTTAGCTGTGGAATAAAAAGAAGAGAACAAGAGAAGAGCATTAAGCATACCAGTCTTACATATAGGCAGCTGTCTATCTAGCTGTAATTCTCTGTATCTGTATACTTACACAACTGTAGGATTTCAGGAGTGCCCAACTCATCCAGCCACTGGTTGGGTTTATCCTGCTTGCACCTTTGGAGATCATTATAGTGATGGCTACACTACTCTCCAGTACACGGCATGCCAGTAGCACTGGAAACAGCCTTGGTCAGACTATTGAATTCTTCAGACTTGTACTGGGAGCTGGTATAGTCCATCTGCAAGAGTCTTTTGCTGTGGTGCTTTACAAGGAGTCCAGTGAATATTCTGGACTCCGTAACACCTTACTTCTATACCCTAAATTGAGCACCTTCCCTTCTACCACCAGGCACGTCCAATCAGGAAAAACAGTGATAGTATGTGATTTCCCACTAATGCATGTTATCATGTTTACTACTAGTGTGCAGACCTGAACAACAATGCCAACCAAGTTTGTGTGATGTTAAGCAGAGAGCAACAGTGCCAAACAGAGAAGAAAGCAGTTTATGCACTAAGTAGGGAAATGTGACAATTGGCATTAGTTTTTGGTTTGGATGCGGTTGTGTCTGCTAGTTGACTTAGCTTTGCAGACATACTGGGTATAAATTATATGACCTGACATATTTTTATTGTGGCTTTACACACTGATAGAATTCATTTGTACAATGTGGGATTCAAACCTATGCATTAGAAGCAAAACATAGTCTTCCGCATATGTGATCATTCATCTTCATCACAGGATAAGTGCTTGTTGAACATGCTTGCTAACTGTGTGTATATATATATATATATATATATATATATATATATATATATATATATATATATATATAAATATTTATATTTATATATGACAGAGTGAGGGGTTATACATTCATTTGTGTATGAGTATCATTGAGGTCTAAAGGCCATCCAAGGCCAGAGAAGACAATTATAATTACAGAAGCGTACTTTTCAGTATACCCTGTCACACATATAATTCATATGAGCTCCACTGCTATACATACTTATTGTTATTTAGAATTAAGTTTGAATTTTAAAATTGAGTGGTGAAGGATTAATTAAATTGGGAGGGTGCTAGATTAGAACACAGGCTCACCAGTACTTCAGCCCTACGCTTACAGCTGCTGCCACAGGAACAGTTAAAAACAGCTGTCTATTTTCATACTCATTATTAGGTATGTGTTGTAACCTCTGCACAATGCTGCTTAGCGTATTTGCATGGCAGGAACCATGGAGGATACAATGCATCCATTTTTGAAATTGTCATCTCTCTGCTTCCTGTCTGCAGGTGTTCTAGACCTGCAGATGTTGGGGAAGGGTGCTAACTACCATGCAATGCCACTTAGTGGATTTGTGAGATGGAATGCAAAGGATGCAACAACTTATCCTTTTGGAAACTGAGAATGTTTGTGTCCTGCCTGTAGGTATTCTGTCTGCTTCATGTCAGCCATTAGTTCAGGTTTGCATGAAGGTAAGTGACACACAAATATGACAAACAAAGCTCACCTTGTTTTATCTTTGTGAGCAGTGTTTATTAGGTTTCATCCTTAAAAGACAAATGTGGGACCTGAACCATGATTTACAAATAATATATACTGTATGAATTACCATGTTTAGCATATGTGCTACATTCATACACATGATTCACAGGTGTACTTTATGTATTGCTTTATAATAGAAGTACGTTATCGTTAACTCACAGTATTTATCCATTTCCAGTATTTGCACTAAGCCATGAGGCCCACAAATAGTGGTATTAAAAATAAAAATATAAAATAAACAACATTACAAATAAATGTTAGTACACATGAAAGATTTTTACATAAGTATGGATGTGAACAGTCACTTCAATGAACCAAAAAACATAGTAAGTGTGTCTTATCCTTCTTTACCACAGGAACAGCTTTGCAGCAGGAATGGAAATCATTGTGCATACAAGCAAGTCCTAAATCATCCACAGTATTAACAATACATATGGCACTTCTGAGTTGTTTGTACATGTGCCAATTACAGATGCAGTGCAATAAGTGATCACACAACCATTTATGACTATTGTTTGCAGCAATGCAGCTCTGGCATATCTTTTTATGGTATTCATTCTTCTCTTGTCTGAGCAGTAATCTGAGACATGCAGTCGGTAAGGCATTTTATAACATTGTCCTTAAAATGTATGAGAATATTAAAAAGGAAATAATATACAGTTTTCAACAAAGGTGGGGGAGTTTTGATATTACTGAACAAAAACTAAGAAATGTGTGCTGCTTACTTATATTTAAAAGCTTGATACAATTACTTTGATACAATGACTTCTACACTTTGTAAGTGTAATCTGGCTGACACACCCACTGGCGGTAAGGGAGTCTGAATTGCTGTTGTATTTTCCTTCTCCCTACCAGTAATCATTCACAGTTGCAATTCACTGGCAACAAACACTGAGGGAGTGCCTGCACTATGTTTACACCTGCAACACGGAGCCAAGAATTTGGGATTCAGCAATTCTAATGAGTTTACACCTTATTTGCATCTTTACCATGCTCACAGGCCTGAATCTATGCTATAAAAAGGAAACTATGTAGCTACAGAACCTGAAGGTGAAGAGAATTGTTTATGTGGATTGCACAAAATAAGATTTCTATTACTTTGGATTTATCTGCACAGAAGACTATTAATCTTGATAAGGTATGATTGATTTTTTTCAATTATATACAGGATTTGCTCATACATAAAAAAGGAAAAAAAATATATACATATATATATATATATATATATATATATATATATATATATATATATAGTTCCAAGAAAAAAGTGTGCGGTACTGTAAAAGGTGCCCAGAACTGAAATACATCCAATACACACACCAAACTGTTCCAGCACTCGAAATAAGTCAAATAGCCATGGTTGAATGAAGTTTATTAGGCAAACTTGCCTAACTAAAGCACAGACCGGTACTCGGTTTCCCTCAAGGCGTCCTCAGTGTGCAAAATACATCAGGCAAGGCCCGGATTTAAACAATGCATGTTAACTCTAATTGCGGCATTTAAAGAGAAACACACCCTCAATATCCAAAACCAAATCCCCTGTAAATACAAATGAAAATGTTAATATTAAAGTTTGAAAAACCATGTGCTCTCGAACCTATAAATACAAACCATACCCCTAAACCTTACACAAACAACTTTAACATTTAACTAGTAAATATTTATGAATCAGAATTTATAGTATAGATAGAAACATAACATGAAATACATTGAAACAATATACAAGTGCCACTAAAAATTATTATTATGTCAGATAGTCATATTAAAGCAAAATCATCTATCCTAATAAATAGTCTATAATGCTAACCCTTCCTAGCCAAATACTTGAACTAACCAACTAAACTATACTTTCTACATTTTCATTTGATGTTAATATTTATGTATTAGTGGCAACTGTTAATATGTATTTGTTTGTATTATTCTAATTATTAATTTATTGCTATTATAACAATATTATGTTACCAATGGTCATTAAGACCTGGTTTAAACATAGCCCCTAAATTCACTATCCATCTGCGTTCTTTTTGTGTAAGTATTCGATGTTTAATGTTTTAATTTGCAATGTGTATAAATACCATATCCAAACCAATGAAAACAAAATGTGCCATAGTGTGGATTATTTTGTGTTTATACAGAGCACTTTGTGATCTTTGACATTTGATGTCACTTAAATGTAGAGCTATTCTCTACTTAAATACACAAGAGGTTTTCCCTACATAAAAGGCCCCACATTGATATACTGCCATATGCACCACCCAAGGTGTATTACATGTGATAAGATATTTGATGTCAAATACCTTTTTAGTATTAACAGATGTAAAAGATTTTGTTTTTGCCATCAACTTACAATACTTGCATGTACCATAATATGT
Source organism: Protopterus annectens (assembly GCF_019279795.1). Taxonomy (NCBI): domain Eukaryota; kingdom Metazoa; phylum Chordata; order Ceratodontiformes; family Protopteridae; genus Protopterus; species Protopterus annectens. Next base: position 854,163,343 of record NC_056734.1, read on the forward strand.
ACTGCCCACAATACCAGTGGATGGCCTAATAATTTCCTTTGGACCCTTTTTGAAGGAAGAAAGATGCTGTCCTAAACTTTTACCCCTCCTATAACCAAAATGGCACTCTTCGCCCACCACATTGGTAAAGAAAGGATCAGAATGTAAAACATGCCAATGTTTCGCCAGTATATTTTTAATTCTAAATGTATTTGTAGTATATGTCGTAATAAATCTTATAGGTTCTTTTACATCATGTGGTTCTTTATCACTAAGTAATAGTGCTCTATCCATTTGGCTGGCTGCCTTGTTTGCATAATTAACACTCCTACTTGTATACCCTTGTTGTAAAAACCTATCTTTCAATTCATGAGCATATGTCTCATAATTAGAATGTTGTGAACATACTCTTCTGATCCTCTGAAACTGGGATCCCAGTATATTGTGGATTGTGTGTGGGGGTGGGGTGGCAGCTGTTAGCATGCAGCAAAGCATTTTTGGAAAAAGGCTTTCTGTATAATTCTGTATTGAGAAACCCTTCATTAGTTTTGAAGACCTTTACATCCAAAAATTCAACCTTCTGTGGATCAATATTTTCTGTAAATTTAATACCATGTGGATTATGATTTAAGTATACCACAAAGTTATGCCATTGTTCTAAATTGCCCCCCCCCACACAACCCAACAATCATCTAGATACCTACGCCACATGATAAGTATGTTATCTGTGATAGCCAATGCCTTGTAGATATATTGTTCTTCCAAGAACCCCATAAATAGGTCAGCATAAATGGGGGCAAAAGTAGCCCCCATTGCTGTTCCTTTTATTTGTAAGAACCACTGACCTTGAAAAGTAAAGGCATTATATTCCAGTACCAATTTTAAAAGATGGATCAAGAACTCTTGTTCCTGTTCACTATATAAACCTGACTTCCACATCCAAAATTCAACCGCTGTTATTCCCCCTACATGTGGGATACTAGTATACAACGATTGAACATTCAAGGTTCCCAAATAAGCATTGGAAGACACCTGTACATCATCCACCAACGATAAAAATTGCTTGGTGTCCCGTATACGTGCCGTGACTAATTGTAAAAGGATCTTTAATTTGTATTCCAAATATTCAGAAATTGGCTCTATCAATGAACCCCGTCCGGCCACTATGGAACGTCCTGGAGGATCTTCAAGTTTTTTTATGTATTTTGGGAACCATATAAAAATATTGTGCAACTGGATGTTCAACCTGCAACTGTGTCTTTAAATTAGATGTAATAATGCCCTGTTCAAAGCCCTGTTCCAAAAATGTATCTATTTTATTTTTATGTTCCATGATAGGGTCATAATTTAGGGGTAAATAAAACTCAGTGTCAGACAGCTGTCTATATGGATCTTGTGTATATCGTGATCTGTCCCAAATTACTACGGCCCCTCCTTTATCTGCACCAACCACTACTATATCTTGATTATTGCTTAATCCTTTCAAAGCTGTTTTCTCTTCTGATGTCAAATTCTCAAACCCTGAACAAAAAATGCTAGATTGATTAAGATGTAAATCTTTGAGTATCAATTGTTCAAATGTTTTGATGGTGCTATGATATGGGGGCATAAACTGCGATTTTTTAAATTTGAAGCCCCTATGTTGTGCTTTGTTAGAATCTTGATCTTGTTGTGCTAAAAAATACTTAAGGTTAAGAGTTCCACAAAAATTCTTGACATCATTAATGACATCATATTGTGACACAAAAAATGATGGAACAAAGCCCAATACTTTATTTAGCACCCTGAGTTCGCCTGAGGAAAAAGAAAAATCAGTTAGATTAATGACCAAGTTGTTAATGTCATTGTCCTGACCAACTATAGTAGTCAAGTTGGAATCAACTATTGTTGCTCCAGATTGTCTTGAAACATCTTGGATATGGTCCCTTCTGCGATGTTTACCGCCTGCACTCCTAAAGGGAACTTATATTTCTTTGAGACCGGTGAAAATATATCCGGGACCTCACTAGCCTTTGGTTCAGTATCTGTATTAGAGACGCTGGAGGAAAATTCTGATGCACTAGAAGGTATCTCTGGCCTTCTTAAAATTGACTTGATGCACTTTCTTTTGGGCCTGAGGACCGATTTCTGATCAGAAAATCTCACTCCTCGTTTATGTTTCTTCCACGTGTAAACCATTGACATTTTAAAATCATTAACATCTCTTTGATATTTGTTCATTTTCCTCTTACAAAGTTCTTTATCATACTTTTCTGTTTCCGCCACAAATTGTGAATATAAATTCTGATAATTGGTAGCAGAGGCATGGATGTTAGTGCGTTCATAGCATTGTTCCATTTTAGCCAAAAGATCAGGTAACTGTGTCTCATAATATTCTATTAACAACTGCAAAAAGATATTAGAGGCCGTTGTTTGAACTGCCCTCCATTTTTGTATAAACTCCACATCTTCATTACCCAATCCCGGCTCTACATATACTCTCAATCCTCTTGGAATGATTTTAACTGCCAGATATGCCTTGAGTAATTTACAATGCCACACATATGAACGCACTTTTTTAGATGCTTCTGTCAATTGTTTAAACATGTCAAATATATCAGTATTTTCTGTCCTCGTTGCTAGCGGAGTGTCCCATTCTGTATGCCCCACAGTAAAAAAAGTGCAGTAATCTTTATCTGCCACAATATTATTTAAAAATGTCTGAAAATCCGTACCTGTTGCCATATCAAAATGCAGGTTCTGTTTAATTCACCACTTCTGATCCAACCTTAGCTATAATATTGATGAGACTTCCTATGGAAATCACCACCACATAATCCCCAGGGCCTCTCCATCGTCAAGGCTTCCTGGTTATGGTACCAGCACTCAACAAATATAGTTCCAACAAAAAAGTGCGCGGTACTGTAAAAAGAGTGAGTCTGCCAAAATATTTCTAAGTTTTGAAAAGTTTTTCTGCATTGCTAGGATTTCTCAGGGTTAGAAAATTTATTTCCAAGGATTCCTGATATTGCGGGAATTCTTATTTCTGCTGTAAAACATTTGTTATTGCACTTGAGCTTAAAGCCAGCTTGTTTTACATTGGAAGGGTTATTTTGCAGTCCTCTACAGGAAATGCTCTCCATAGTCTCCCACTGTTCATAGCTACTCAGAGAGATGCCATTTTGTACAGAGGGTCATACCACTGCAGATCATCTAATAGTATACTAATAAGCACTCTCCCTTTGACCCTTAAGTTACTCCTCCCTACTCCTTCCCATCTAGGAATTGTGTTTCCTTACCTTACATAGCATAGGCTAGATTCAGACTTGCTTAATCTTGACTGTTTGGTATCACTGTCATCTTAGACAAGCCATCTTACATTAAGAGGGCCTCCCTGCACCATTGTGGCAGAAGTGTGTAGCTCAGGACCCATCTGAGTTGGGAATTGCTGGAGAAAGGCTCAGTTTGAATCTTTTCAATTGGTACCTGTTTTAAAATTGTTTAAATTTGCCTGTATATAAGCTTCACACTTGCATGGGTTTGCACTCAGTTTACCAGAGCTATTCAATATTTGGCAACTTTAGCCAGAGGTCTGGAGTGCACCTGCACTGAAATCCAAGGCATCCACTGAAAACAAAAAAGAAAAAGAAGTATATTCTAAGCCAGAACTGCACTTTGCTAACTATTTAAATGAAGTATTGCTTCAATTTTGCTATTTGTGACTGCTTTTTACTCTGTACTTTGAAATTGTATTTTATTAGCATAGGCTAGATTCAGACCTGATGAATCTACACTGTTTGGTGTCACTGTGCTCTAAAATCAGCCATCTTACATTAAATGGGCCTCCCTGCACCCTTGTGTCAGAAGTATGTAACTCTGGGCCCATCTGAGTTAGGGATTGCTGGAGAAAGGTTCAGTTTGGGGCCTTCCCATTGGTAGTTGTGATAAAACTGTTTACATTTGCCTGTATATAGGCCTCATGTTTTCAGGGCTTTGCACTCAGTTTACCAGAGCTGCTCAACATTTGGCAACTTTAGCCAGATGTCTGGAGTGCATCTGCACTCAAATCTAAGGCATCCACTTAAAAAAAATACTGAAAAAATAAGTATATTTTAAGCCAGTACAGCTGTATTTAATTGAATTACTCCTTCTTTTTTGCTGTTTGTGACTAAGTCCAGCTGGCCCACTTCCTTCCCAAACACCACATTCAGAAAAATCCTGCCACAATGGATGGGCAGTTTATCATAATTTCTCCTACCAGATTGATTGATATGGGCATCCTGAGGCAATGTACACTAACAAACATTTACTCCTAAAGCAAACTAACACCCTATGTAAGAGATGCAAATACACTGTGGAACTGGAATCAATTCTCTCATAAAAAACAAACAGGTTGTCAGCACAGACACTTCACCTCACACAAAAAAATAAGGTTGTCACAATACATAAACCCACATACATGCAGGTACTCGCGAAAAGGCTACAGAAAGAAAAGAAACCTCCCTAATGCACACCACCCACACTCACCACTAAGCATAAAGAAACCACTACACATATCAACACACACATCTGTGTCTCAACAAACAAGCCCTTAAGGCAAAATATGTCAGATATCTTGGTCATAGGTGACTCCATAGTGAGACACATAGATGTCCCCCTCACCAGACTGGACAAGGAGAGAGTTGCACTCAGCTGCCAGGATCCAACAAATCACACGTGTACTCAAGCCCCTCAACAAGCACTGTTGTGGTTTTGTCATAGTCCATGTTGAGTAAATGACTTGAGATGTACTTCTCTGGGCTATATGAGGAGAGACATGATGGAACTCTCTGATTATGTGGCCCAAACAGGCATCTCTCTAGCCTAAAGCAGTATCTTACCCTCACCCAGAATGATGCCACAATATAAACAAAAAATGATTGACTTCAACAATTGGCTCAGCTTCTGGTGTCAGTCCAGGGGGATCCAGTATTTGTCAGCCTGGGACAATATGGTAGATGGACCTCACTGCTTTGCTAGAGATGGTCTATACCTGTCTAGCTAGGCTTTTGGATACTGGCAAAGGCCCTTGCCTCCCCCATAGTGGATTTTTTTTTTAGGCAATGTCAAAACAACAAATTTTCCAACATAACAAAATCTAATTAAGACAAACTCAGGGTCATGTTGCTTAATTCTTGGAGTTTAGATATGAAACTGCACTCCCTGGAAGCACTCCTCACCTTGGAGGAGTGATGTCTGTGCAGTTACTAAGACATGGTTCAAGACTGCTGACAGCACCCCAGTCATGCAAGGCTACACACATGTTCAGACATCAAAATGAGTGTGAAGGAACCAAAGGTGGAGCTGTATCCATCTTCATTAAATACAAATACACTTCGAGACTGGTCAAGCAGCATGACTCCCTCAAACTACTCCATGTCCAAATAACTTTTGGGAATCTACCATACCACTTCATTGCCAGCTATAGATCCATCACAATGAACCAGGATAAGTACACTGCCTACCTTGATTTACTGGAATTCCTCAACATACAGACCAATGCCTTAGTCATGGGAGATTTCAACTATCCTTCCATAGACTGGGGGACATACATGAGCAAAAACGCACTCCCCCAGAGGTTCTTGGACTTTGTTAATACAAATTCTCTTGAACAGATAGACTACACTCTAACTAGGGCTCTAATGTTCTGGACATAGTACCCACCAACATGGGGGGGGGGTCACTCTACTTCCCCATGCGTGATGCCCTCCCTGGTTAGGTCAGACCATGAATCAGTCTCATTTGAAGTAACTACTGGATAAGATAGTGGACTCAGCCTATCTTGACCTTGCCAAGGCTTTCAATACAATTCCCCACTTTGGCATCGAGAAACTCTGCCAGATAGGCATTAACCCTTGCATTATTAGATGGGTAGCCAGTTGGCTCACTGACAGAACACAAGCTGCCAAAATTGGTGACTCCACCTCCATAAGTAGACCCATCACCGGTGGAGTACCACAGGTGTCTGTGCTGGGCCCCTCACCATTTGTCACCTATTTCTCAGAAGTCCAGATCAAACTAGATGGCCTTTGACTCACCAAGTTTGCTGATGATTGCAAACTTGGAGCAATAATTGAGTCCCCCAGTGATGTCAATATATTACAGGAAGGGCTAATACAAACAAATGACTGGTGCCAAAGCCATAGTCTAAGACTAAATAAAAAATGCATTATTATTCCCTTAGGCAAAATGGAATTTCTTACAAATTACAATATTGACAGCAGCCATCTGAGTTCCAACCCAGTGGTATGAGACTTGGGAACACAGGTTGATAGCAATCTGAACTTTGACCACCAAGTTTCCACAGTGGTAAGGCAGGCCTTGTATGTAGCACACCTCATAAGCAAGGGCATAGCATACAGGTCAAGGGATGTTATAACTCCATTGCACTCAGTCCATTGATAGAGTGTAATGCACCCTTTTGCATGGAGCTCACAAGACACCTGCAACAGCTGGAGAGACCACAGAGATTTCTCACTAGGAAAATATAGGGACTCAAACTATGACCTACTTGGACAGCCTGATAGCCCTGTCACTTTTCTCTGTATCTTGTAGACTACTGAGAGGTGAATTGTGCCTGGCTTATAGGACAATCTCCAAACCTGCCCTAATGGAAATGCTGCACATCCTCAAGTCAAATGGCTCAAGAGTAACTCACTCTAGGGATATCAAGTTTGCTTGTGACATTAACAGATCATGCTGGAGAGATAGATATGTCTCACAGAGACTGCTGCCAGGAATAGACTCCCTCACTGACCCTATTCAAATGCAACCTAGAAAATTGGATGGAAGACCACAAATTTGGCCCTGGAGTGGCACCCATGTCATCATGGAAAGGGGTAGCCGGTGTTGATCACAGACCCACTTGATTCAAAAATTTCTTCTGCAAACTACCCAAAAAAGAACAAATGGGGATATTTGGGATTAGCAGAGCTAGGATTGTAAAGGCTCTAGGGCTGCTAGCCTGGTAACCTCCTACGTACATATGAACCTATAAGAGTAAATGTCATGCATTTATAGTCAGACTTAACTGGAAAAAGATAGTCTAGAGGAATGTAACAGACAGAGGCAATATTTGTGAAGAGCAGAACCAAAATATTTTGGCCTGTAATGGATTCACTAACTACATGAGTAAGGGAATTCCTGTTCAACAAATCCCTAAATCTCTTGGCATACCCTACATTAAAGCTATAGGTGTCCTAAGATATGGGGGGGCTAGCTGAAGACAAATCAGATTTTGGAGTTGTTGCCTACAGGAATTTCTTCTGAAACGTCCAGGAATCTAATTTTTTCATCTGGGGACATGGAGATGGCTCCATAGCATGCTATAAGTTGGAAGCTTGTCTTGTCCTTGGTAAACTGAAGTTCAAGTAGCTCAGTTTGTGAAGATGGGTATCAGTCTAGGTGAGATGTAGTCCATGACAAATATAAAGAGAGCTCCACTGTTTCCACTGGGCCTGAAAGCATGGTAGGTGTAAAATCCAGGCAAGGGAGAAGTACTGTTTTTATATTTAAGCCAAGTCTCTATAACTGCACATATAATGACATATTCCAAATGCAGGATCACCTCACGCTAAGGCAATTTGAGAAGAGCCTCATTAATGTGTCACTGACTAGACTCAGATGAATTTGCTATGATGAGATGCCATTACATGGACTTTATCTAAAAAGGCACAAGGGGGCAGCAAAGACTTTTTGCCAGAATGCAAAGCCCTTGAACACATGATGCATGGCATCCCATGCAAAACAAGTAGGACTATCAATCGTCTCATCTCAGGCTGATACAATTTGGATCCTCATGGAATGACACAAGGTATTAAGCAAACTGTTGAAGCCAGTTAACGTCTCTTTATACCTAGGCATACTTCTCAGTGAAGAGAAGGAAGATCATTGGCTGAAGCAGATGGCTTAATAAACTGGTGTCATGTAACAACTTAATATGTATATTAAAAATCTGAGAGCTTCTAACTGTAGTTTTTGACAAGAGAGTTCTAATACTTTAAAATATATATTTATACAAACTTCACAGCAAACAGCAAATTGCAAACTCACTGCCACACCTTTAAAACATTTTTGCATTGGAACTTCGCCCACTGTACTCTTTAAAACACTAACTGTGAGATTGCCATGACTCATGCTAACTGTGATATTCCAAGATGCCACAAAGTTAATCTTAGCATATACACCTCCCTGTCCATATGCACTTTAATTTCTGATATTCTCAGGACTGCAGTCACAGTCCTAAGGGTATTTATGGGGGT